>NC_085865.1:33946692-33979192 GCF_034702125.1 Engraulis encrasicolus | reverse complement strand
GAGGTGCAAAATTTGGTCCTCAGTACATTGTATGTTTTGGGTGGGGGTCCCTTTCAGATTAATTTGTCCATAGGCCCGGCCAAAGCTGTCAGTGGCTCTGAGAGTTCCCAAAGGGTACCCGCTCACCAAATGAGCAAGGAGATCTGACAGACAGTCTATGCCTCTCTCTGTCTCCTCTTCTATTTCACACTTCTTAATTCTTTTTGACTGAGTCCCTGTCCCTGTCCCTGTCCCTGTCCCTGCCCTCTCTCTCTCTCTCTCTCTCTCTCTCTCTCTCTCTCTCATATAACCGGGTTATGTGAGTGTTTTGAGAAGGAAGCCGTCAGTAACAGGCAGAGGACAGTGGTGATGGCCCTCAAGGTTAATGAGATCTTTACAACAGCAGCAGCAGCAGCAGCAGCAGCAGGTGTGGGATGCTAACAAGGCCTTGTCTCTCTCTCTTTCTTTCTCTCTCTTTAATCGGGGAGGTGGGGAACAGATGAAATGATAGGTGAGGGAGGGAGGGAGAGGGGTAGAATGGAGTAAGGGTGCCTCCTTTATTAGAAAAGGGGGGATTCCCAAGGGCTGTGCCCATCTCCTTATGCAAAGGGCGAATGAGATTGTTTTTTTTCCGGGGCTATTACATGGGCTGTAATGCCCTTTAGGTGAAGGAGTTATGCAATGAATGGGAGGTATGGTGTTCCCGTGATGTGTTGATCATGATGACTGGCGGATAAGCATGGTAGGGTGTCGTGTGATGTTGCGATGCACAGACTGCTTATAACTGCTTGGGCTGATGTTATTCAATTGGAGGGTTTGGGGGGTGGGAGGGGGATACAGTATTACAACAAATGGAAATGTATTAATGCCTTTCATTATGTTTTGTTTGTATTACATTCTTAAGTGGGCTCCATTCATCAGGTTTCTATGTAGACATTGCAATATGCATTTGGTTGTAAATTTGGATTTTTATTCTCCTGTATTTTCTTTCTATTATCATGTGGTCATATGATAAGGTTAATGGGCAGTATTTACAGTAGCACCTTTCTCTTGCAAGCCCTCACTCAAAGCACTTTGTAATATATTCCCCTCCTTCATCCATTCACACACTATAGGCTGCTATGCAAGGGACAAAGCTGCCACCAGAAGCTGTTTGAGGATCAGAGTCTTGCTCAACTCACCTTTACCTCACTGTACACCATTCCCAGAATAACCCTCGTTTTATGTAGACTCTGGGGGGGAAAACCTCAAGGGTTTATGAAAGGTTCCCCGGAGAACATTTACATATGTTGGATGTGTTGGATGGAAAACTGAAGAACCTTGTCAGCGACCGCTTCAGGGCTGACGGTCCACATAGGTTTGATGTAATACAACGAATTAATGTCAACAGATAGGTTAAAAAATGTTCAGACGCAAATCCTGAGACTTCATTGTACGAAAAGCACCAACTTATCATGTCGGAGTTGCGTTTATGGCGAAGCAGTAAAAATGGCAATGTAAAAAAATGGTGACATAGTGGTGGCGATTCCAGTGGTCACGTAAAATGGCAAATTGGAGGGTCTAAAGACTGTTTAAGAACAAAACAAGGCACAAAATTGAAATCAGCACCGCAAAATTATGTAAGGGGCACAACTTCAGTGACATTTCCTTGACTTTACGTGATGCAGGCACACGCTACTCGAAACCAGTCTATGAAAAAGCGCAACTCGGAGAGTAGGCGGTACCCGACTTCGGATGAATATTGTGAATTTGTGCCGACCTTTGGGTTTGTAAGACTTGCATTTTTTAATTCCTCACACTTTTTTGCACCAGAAACAACCAATAAACCTTTTGGGCGCGACCACATAAATAAAGTCCTTTCATCTCTGGGACTATTGTCCAGGCTCTCACTCGCAGGCCCATCCATGCGCCGCGCTGACACTATGCTTCAGTGTGAAAGACATGATGTATTTTCATGTTGTCTAACCGTTTCAGACTGAGCACAGACACATTTGGACACTTTTCGCCTTTGCCCTGTGCTTGCTTGCAGGGTGAATGAGCCATAATGATTCTCAAAGGAACCTTGGGCTTCTTCCAAGAACTTATAAGTTCCTCAGGTTCCCCAACAAACCAGTGGAGAGCACTTTGAGGAAACCTTCAAATTTGTACAGTGTTTGTACACAGTATGTGCCTATGTACTGTATTTTTGCAGGTAAGTGGGTATGTGAGTCCTTTGTGAGGCAGACGGAGAGCAGAGACAAGGAGAAAGCACCCGAAAATGTTACTGAGAACTGGCCTCATGATTCCCAGTTACTACTATATCATCCTTTAACACTTGTCAGCCTTTGCAGCAGTCCTCATCACACAAAACACAGACGCACACACACGCACACGCACACGCACACATAAACACATACACACACACACACACACGCACACGCACACAATGTGCACACACTCGTGCATGCATGCACACACACACACACACACACACACAATGTGCGCACACTCATGCTCGCATGCTCACACACACACAATGTGTGCACACTTGTGCACACAGCCTGAACAATCCTCCCATTACCAAAGCTTGACCTCACAGACATACAGTAGCATAAAAATGCATAGCCCCATAGCAGACCTTATAGAAGGATATCAATTTATGAAAGGCACTCCATGGAGCTGGATTGGCAACTATGCCGGTTGGTGATGGTCTCCCTATCTCTCCACAGTAAGTGTATGGGAGGAGGGGAGGGACAAAAAGCAGACATAGATCACACGTTACAGTCAGCTACTGTAGTCATGCAGGCGCAGCTCAGCTTGGGGGGGGGGGGTTTAAATCAGATCAGCATGCTAAAGGGATGTGGAGTGGAGGGGCAGTTACTGGGTGATGAATCACACTGAACATGGAGGGAGCAGACCAGCAGGGGGGTGGCAAAGTGGTCAGTTGTCTCAGGCATAGTCAGGGAGAGGGGGCTATAAATTGGGATTTCATTACATTGTACTGTATGTATTTGATGGGGGGCCCTTTTCAAATGATTTGTCCAGGGCCAGGCCAAAAGCTGTCGGCGGTACAGAGGGCCAGATCTGTTGACATTAAGCTGACCGCCTGGGGGAAAGTAGAAGGAAAAGAAAAGAAAAAAAAAGAAAAGAAAAAAAAGAGTATTTTAAAGTTAGAGAAAAAACAACCTGAAAATGAAACAGAGAACTTGGCATGAAGAGGCACGGCAGAGAGAGCAAGAGAGAGAGAGACAGAGAGACAGATGGAGAGATGGAGAGCGAGCAAGCGAGCGAGAGAGAGACAGAGAGACAGAGGGAGAGAGAGAGAGAGACAGAGAGAGCGAGAGAGAGAGAGAAACTGAGATAGCTGGATATTTTTGTTTTTTTTAAAAGGTAAACAGAGGAAGTATCTGTCAGCAGGCTGTCATTGGATCTTCTCTTTGTTTTCTCCACCATTTCAGCTGACAGAGCATCGTCTGTATGAGGAAGAAGTTTAAATAACTGCTCTTCTCTTCAGTCTCAAGTCTATGCCCAAGACTTATATCCCTCTGAAACTGCGTGGATTTAAGACTCTGCTGAGGCCATCATTGTGGTGTGTGTGTGTGTGTGTGTGTGTGTGTGTGTGTGTGTGTGTGTGTGTGTGTGTGTGTGTGTGTGTGTGTGTGTGTGTGTGTGTGTGTGTGTGTGTGTGTGTGTGTGTGTGTGTGTGTGTGTGTGTGTGTGTGTGTGTGTGTGTGTATTTTGCTAGATGTATTTTTGTAATGTTTGAGGACTTTGTTTTAGCAAGCCGGGCTTTCAGCCTTGAAGCCTACAAAGGGAAGACACTGCCAGTGCTGCCATGTTGATGTGAGCTACCATCGATTAGAGCTACCAAGCCATTACAAGACACTACAATATAGTGCCTCTAAGGGTTAAGGTCAAGAATAGTGTTTGAGTTTGGGCTATCTTACGTAAAACCCTATTGGTAGTTTATCTCGACGAAGCAGTCCATATTGACAGAACACTGGCATGGACTAGCTTTCTTTGGTGGAAGTCTCTGTCATTTCTCTTGGTCTAATAAATCTTATAAGTCCACTCAGTGTGCTGTGCACACAGACCCAATCCTTAGGATTCCAGAGCATGTAAGGATTTATCTGCAACAAAGCTCCCAAAGACAAGAGATGGGTGGACTGTTTGGAAAAGCTGAAGCTCAGTAAGTAGCCTAGAAGTTTCTTGGCACAAGCATCAGGCCTTGTTATTGAGTAAACATTCAACTTTCTATATTCAACTTCAGTTTCAATTTAACAAATTGCACGCCACTAGGATGTAGAACTCTTAAATGTGCATGTAGCCTAAATCTTGTGTGTGTGTGTGTGTGTGTGTGTGTGTGTGTGTGTGTGTGTGTGTGTGTGTGTGTGTGTGTGTGTGTGTATGTGTGTGTGTGTGTGTGTGTGTGTGTGTGTGTGTGTGTGTGTGTGTGTGTGTGTGTGTGTGTGTGTGTGTGTGTGTGTGTGTGTCAGAGCAGACCAACGGGAATATTGGGCACAAAAATATTGCAGGTCAGGGATGGGCAACTGGCGGCCCAGGGGCCACATGCAGCTGGCCTCCTCACTCTGTGCCACCCAATTATAATAATGATAATAATAGTGAGCAGATTTTTTAAACCACTACTGATTTTTAATCTGAAATTATACTGTTGTTGGCCAACACAGAACACTCCTACTTCTTCCAAACGGCGTCATCAGTCAGTAAGCAGAGGGGCCATGATCTGGAAATACTGATAGGTACCCAAGAATATCTGACTTGGCACCTGAATGCAGCTTACCTTGATTTTGACCTTTAATCTGGACCAGCAAAACGTGACCATGACCAGAGATTTCAAAAGGAAATGACCTTCAAATAGTAATGTGGTATTTCCACAACAACCATTTTATTAACAGATGGGAAAAGCTGCACTATACAAAGATTTCAGATCAAAATAAGGATGGTCTACAACCTTTTTTCTTTTCGGCAGGGGCCATTTTGTATTTTACAGATACTGCCAATAGGGGGCATCACTAACTTGTATGCATTGCTTTTTGGAAACCTTGGAGCCATAGTGAACACCCTGCCAAAAAACGGAAACTTGTCAAAAAGATTATGATTCTTATCATGAAAAATCATGAATTCCCTCCAGAATATTGCCCATCACTAGGCCTGGTGCATGCTCTTCAAATAAAAAAACTAGCTCCTCCCCTTGTCTCCAGTAGAGCGTCTTTTCAAAGATGGCTGAAATCACAAGTTTCATCATCACAAGCCAAGTAATTTTGGAACCACTAACAAATGGGGAGGAGGGGAGCTGGCTCAGTAGTCTTTTCTACCATCTTTGTTCTCCTGTAAGTTCCCCACTTACATTCGGCTTCACTACTGCTGTGATTATTTTCCTTACCCAACTACTGTACCTATTGATGTTATACACAGTATATCATGCTTCTAGTGTCTCTAGTTGCTTCTTGAGGCTTTTAGTGATTGTTAGTAAATTACTTGTTACTTCATGTTTTTTTACACAATCACAGACCATGTTAGTGACAACTTCAGATCAATATCAAGTGATTAGAATGTATAAGTTAACCGCTAGGTCTTACACAATCGGCCTGTTTGGCACCTTTCTGCGAAGCCTTAAGATCTTGACCACCACACCCCCTTCCCTGAAGATAATACCGTACGAAAGTGTTGAGCAAGAGCTTTTGTCAGCCACGCCTGTCTCTGCCTTGGGTGTCTTTCACCTTCACTCTCAGTCACTCACTCAAAACCAGTTTCAGCTATACTTTTGAAGACACTACACCACATGAAGAGCACAAGTCACACAGTTTAATGTGGAGCAGCAGCTACGCCCACTTTGGATCATCTGATGGTGGATCTCATTCATACCCTCTAGCTGCACCTGCTATGGTTATGAGCTAAGAGGGCGTGCCATGGTGTTATGTGTGAGTGAGTGAGTACGGTTTGTGTCTTGGTGTGTATGCACTGTATGTGTGTGTGTGGGTGAGCTTGGTATGTAAGCACCGTCACAGATAGATCACACAAGGAAATACAATTGCATAAGGAAGAAACAAATTCAGAGAATATCTACTCAGGTGAGTTTTGAAAAGGATTTGTATTTTTGTATTTGTATTTTTGTATATTTGTATTTTTTAGATAGTTTTGTAGTCAAAGAGGGGACATTTTTAGGTCAACCTTTGGTTTGGGTTCATTCTGTAGGGTGATTTTAGGATGTCCTTTTCTTTTGTCTCTCTCAGGTGAAGGCTGGTAGCCTCGGTCACTGAAATCTGACAGACCATGGGTGGAGGTCAGAGCAAAGACAAAATGCACTGCAACCGCTACATGAATGGCCAAGGCCCCCTCTCAGTCGAGCAGCAAAGTAAACAAACAAACAAACAAACAACTTCTGACACACACTGCTTTCACACACTTTAACACGCCATGGCAGTCATTTGGTTATGTAGACATTAATGGGATGATTTCCTTACAGTGGAGCAGGACCTGAAGGGACCCAGTGGCAACCAGTCAGTGGGGGACCAGCCAGAGGGATCAATGGCCCTGCAGCATGAGAGAAGGAGTCTGCCAGGCTTCCCCAAAGATGACACTATCAAAATCAATTTCGTCTTTTCGGACGGTATTCAAACGGTAAGGCTGAAGATTATAAAAATACAAAATGCACAAATGCACACATGCACAATCTACTGTAATTGTGATACAGGTACAGGTGTAAGGCAGGTGAATAACCACTAGTACAACAACAACTTCACCTATTATGTCACACTGATCATTGTTATTTCATTGTTTGGAGACGATGAAATGATGTGTTTCACACACCAATTTGTAAATTCTCAAAGTCTGGGGAAAAGTTAAAGTCTGTAGCCTGGATGCTTTCTGTTTACACCTATGACAGTGCGATATAGAGATGCACACTGAACATATCTACTGTAAGTTCTGGTAAATGTAACCTATCGTGTTTGGCATACACAGGAGTAAATGTGTCCACATCCTGCTGGCTGATCAGGTACAGGACAATTTCAGTTAAATGCAAGAAAGATATGCAAGAAAGATGCAATAAAGATTAAAATGAAGTCTGCAGCACTAATTGAATTTCTATTTTTTTATTTAGAGCACTATTTCATCACTAGTGGGTCTCCTTCAAGTGTTGTTGTCTTTAAAATGTTCTAATCTTCTAAAGTAATAGAAATTCAAGCAGGTGCTGTACATTTTAAAACTCTCTACTATGTTTTGTCACGGGACTTAACATTGCCATAATTGGACCGCCACGCAGCTGCAAGCTGACAGAAACCACAAGTCCATGGAACATTCCATACCATGCTATGTTGTTGTTTGTCTGGTTACACCAGTTACTCCTTTTCCGCCACAGGGCAAAACCAGGACAAAGAAAGGCTGATGAACTGAGTACTTAAAATGGCATGCCCCACTTCACATACCTCCAGGATGACTAATCAAACAAGATGAATTGGCCATGATGTTATCTGCATTGTTTGGCAGGCGAACACATAACTTGAGTTATTAGTCAGTGAATGATATGGCTATCCAACACACAGGTGGAGATCATTTTGACATTTCGAAATAACTTTGATCATCCTAAATCACCTAAAACTGGAGAGGTTTAATCTTATTTTGATCCAGAGAATGAACAAAACATGTGTGTCCGTGTACATGCAGTGCATTTAAGCTTCTGGTCTCAACTGTGCATCTGTTTTTCTCATCCAAAAGGAAGCTCATCCCAGGCCAGGGGAGAAGTTTCACGGGCTGCAGACGGCTGCCTACTTGCCTCAGAACACCAAGGGGACAGCAGTGGTCAAACTGCTGGAGAGGGCTTTTCAGCAGAGGATGCTCTTCACCGTGGCAACCAACAGTGATGGGGAGGAGGCCGTGGTGCCTACAGACGTGCCCCTAAAGACCATCGGAGACGAGTCTGGACCGGAGAGGTAACAGTGCATGACACTGGCATAACTGACATGTGGCATGGTCATGGCTGTCTTTGTTTTTATACTGTTTTTAGACAGAGCAGCAACCACCCACCTTTGTGCTTTGTTCGACAACCATCCCCAAACTGCACTACAAATTCCCCACCCACAGTGTTGACAAATAGAGATGCTGTGCAGCTGCACATCATCATGACATAACTGGCATATGACACAATGACATAAATGTCATTTTTACTGTAGAGCTCTACTGTTTAGACAGCAATCAGAGAGCTCTGTGCCTTATCTGACCACCATCCCCAATCTAAGCTGTATGCACTTCGCTCCCCTCCCCCACCCAAACCCAGGATCCCCATACACAAGACAATTAAATATCCTCACATTCTTGGATTCATTGATCTTATGCAGGACTTCACATTAGTATGCTACTGCTGATAGTAGTGATTTTGAGGCTGACATTTCTGGAATGATCCACATTAGTAGATTTTCAGCTGAAAAATGAAAAAAAAAGAGTAGCATTTTGCTTGTCATTAGTTTGCCGACATTTATTTTTCTCTATGCTTGTTCTTAGCCTTCGGTATCCAGATTCCAACTACCTGAACGATGTAGTCAAAGTTCTGAAGGCCAAGGGGATCAAGTGACTGCAGAACAGACCACTCAATCGAATGGAATGCGCTGTACAGAATGGAATGGAATTGAATGGAACTTAGGTGACATAGTTAAAAGGACTCGATTATGTCACTGCTTTTGTAGGGAACTAGGCATTGAAACAAACAAACCACCAAATCACGGTACCAGTTTGGGTGTGTCATGAATCACAAATGTTAGGCTGTTGTGGTGAGCCTCACAGTCTAGTTACTGTGTCAAATATACACACAGGTATTGGATTCATTATGGTTTTGTATATACTATGTATAGAATATCTGTATAAAATCGTGTGTGTGTGTGTGTGTGTGTGTGTGTGTGTGTGTGTGTGTGTGTGTGTGTGTGTGTGTGTGTGTGTGTGTGTGTGTGTGTGTGTGTGTGTGTGTGTGTGTGTGTGTGTGTGTGTGTGTGCGTGCGCGCGCGCGTGACAGAGAAAGAAACTGTCTGTAGCCTATTTGTAATGATTTACTAAATTATCTACTTGCATTATAAAATATTATTTATGTTCATTTAGTTCACTATGCTAAGCATGTTCAAAACAGAAGGTTCATTTGTCAATACAAATACAATGAATGTAAGATTTGTCAACAAGTTTTAAATTAAAGTAAAAAAAAAAAAATCAAAGCATCATATGGGCAATCTATGTTTCACCAATACTGTGAGTATCCAATACTGTGCGTATCTATGTTTCACCAATACTGTACTGTGCATGTCCACTGCATCCTACTCTTGAATGGAGTTTCAGTCCTCTAAAGGTTCAGAGCAGCTGCTTGGCCACTCCCTCTACAAGCATCACCCATTCCACCTGAGTTTGGAGGCTATACCCCCCCTACACACACACACACACACACACACACACACACACACACACACACACACACACACACACACACACACACACACACACACACACACACACACACACACACACACACACACACACACACACACACACACACACACACCACCACCACCACCAACATCCCTCCTTACACACACGCGCACACGCACGCGCACACACACGTAATTACACTTGCTCTTTTGTTTTACAATATTTTTAAAGCCCATGTTAATATGCATGGAACTGCATGTACTGTGTTGTAAGTTGTATATGTACAACAAGAATAGCCGACTCAAAGGGAATATGGCATACAAGCTCAGGTCAAAGATATAGATCACAACATTGATGTATGATCTTGTGTGTCATATTTATTATATCACAAATGTGAAAATTGGACCAATTGGAGATTTTAAACATTTACAGTAAAGTGCATACATCTACATTCACACTGTAGATCAATATATAATGTAACAGGGATGTTCTTCACCAGAGGTATCTTAAAGGACCATTTCAGTCAATTTCAATATGCTGTTGTATTGCTCACGCTACCCTTGACTTGTCAGTACCCGGTGATGCCACATTTTTCGGCTCATCCCTTTCCGAGATATGAGCTATTCTAATGGGGGCAGCGTTGTTTTACTCTTTTTTTTATTAACATAGGCCTACTCCAAATATTTTCCCAAAAGGTACCACTGTTTGCTAGTTGTCTGCTGATGTTGCATAACCTTTTCAATGTTTTTGGGAATAATAAAAATGTTTTTTTTTTTAATTTAAACAAACAGCTGCCCCCATCGCAATGACCAGGATCTCGGAAAAGGCTGAAAAAACCTCAGGTACCGACAAGTCCAGGGTAGTGTGAGAATTACAACTGAATTTGAAATTGACTGAAGTTATCCTTTAACAGTTTACCATGTACTTGATACTCTGCAAAAATGTTCATGGGGAAGTAACTCATTTTCCCCTGAGGACTGTGTCATGTAGTGCTTGTCATGCAATTGTTTTTTTTGTTTTTTTAGAAAGATATGTTGTGTTTTTTGTGCTTTTATTTGAGATAGAACAGTAGAGAGAGACAAGGAAGGATCAGAATATGACATTGGGCTTGAATCCGACCCAAATCCCTGGTGGTACAACTTCCACTGAGCCATCGTGCTCCTTTCATTTGTGTTTTACGCACAAAATAATGTTGTTTTGAAAAATCTACATAATTTCTTTGGTAAGAAAAGT
The DNA here is from genome assembly GCF_034702125.1 of Engraulis encrasicolus. Taxonomy (NCBI): domain Eukaryota; kingdom Metazoa; phylum Chordata; class Actinopteri; order Clupeiformes; family Engraulidae; genus Engraulis; species Engraulis encrasicolus. Next base: position 33,968,575 of record NC_085865.1, on the reverse strand, counting down.
CATCAACACAATCAAGGGTGTTTAGATTTTATTGTCAGCAGATTTTTTTGCCCCTCTTTCCTGTTAGTGTGTGTGTGTGTGTGTGTGTGTGTGTGTGTGTGTGTGTGTGTGTGTGTGTGTGTGTGTGTGTGTGTGTGTGTGTGTGTGTGTGTGTGTGTGTGTGTGTGTGTGTGTGTGTGTGTGTGTGTGTGTGTGTGTGTGTGTGTGTGTGTCTGAGAGAGAGCTCGAGCTCCAGTCTCTCTCTGCCTTGCCCTGTAAGCTTTGAGCTTATTGTTATTTTTCCCCATCTGCCCGTTATGCGTCCAAATAGCAGAGTGTGAACTTTCCTGTCGATGACGGAAGCCTTTCTGTCCTCCTCAAACTGAATTACTTCCCGGGCCTCACACAGACAATAAAGTCTAATCGCATTCCCGAGGACCATTAGAGGGGCCTTTGTCATCTCCACGGACGCCCTTAAACCACTTTCTCCTGGACGCCGCGCGCCGACTCATTCGTCCAGACTGGCAGGCCCGTTGGTGCTGGTGACAGCTACGCAATCCACATCACCCCACAGCCTAACCTACCCCACCTCACAGCCTACCCCCCTCCTCACAGCCTACCCCTCCTCACAGCCTACCCCTTCACCTCACAGGCTAACCCCCCCAACCCTACCCTTCATCCCCATTCTCCCCCTCCCCTCATGGCTCCCCTCCTCCCCTACACTCGTTGTCTCCAAGTACTACCCCTCTACACACACACACGAACAAGCGACACACACACACACACACACACACACACACACACACACACACACACACACACACACACACACACACACACACACACACACACACACGCAATCCGCCACCCCCCATCCATCTGAATCATCCCCTTTCCTGCCCATCCACGCACACACCACCCTGTCATCTTCAGCAAGCCTAACACACACACACACACACACACACACAACCACACACACACACAACCACATCCCCGTTCCTTCTCACCATTCATGACCCTCTTTATGTACACACACCACACACACACACACGCATGCGCATCCACACACACACACACACGCATGCGCATCCACACACACACACACACGCATGCACATCCACACACACACACTCATGCATGCATGCACACACACACACACACACACACACACACACACACACACACACACACACACACACACACACACACACACACACACACACACACACACACACACACACACACACACACAGCTGCCAGCTATCGAATCATACACCTCCCACCCCATCTGAATCATACCCATTCCCTCATCACCCTTCACAATAGTGTCCATACCCAGTCATCTTAACCCTCCCCCCCACACACACACACACACACCCACACATACACATATAGGCTATACATATACACACACACTAACATCCATCACTACTCAATCTGCCAGCATTGCCCCCATCACTACACCCCACTACTCCCCCACTCCAGTCTCCCCCTCACAGCTGTCCAAGAGGAGTGACCAGCCCAGTCCCTGTCCAGTCCAGTCCCTGTCCAGTCTCGGCTTGCCTCGCCTTGCCTTGTGAAGGTAACACGTGTACACACGGCCGACTCACATGCTAGATATTGCTTTAGTGCCATGGAGGGTGGATAATATTGACTCGGTGGTTTGGTGCTGCGTGTTGTTCGAGGCAATGGTGTGGGTGTGTATGTGTGTGTGCGTGTGAAAGTAAAGTACAGCGTAAAATGTGGCTTTCCAGCCATTGCGGAAAGTTCTTCACAGTCGTGGCTACACTATAGCAGGAAAGACAACAGAAGGGGACAAAGAGGTCAGTTGTCTCGGACCCGGGGGGTGGGGGGGTGGGTTGGGGAGGTGTCCAGAACAGAATTGGGTCCGTATTAAATGGTGTGTATTGGGGGGGGCTTTCAGGTGATTTTGTCTAGGGTCTGGGCAGTGCTGTCATCGGCACTGCCTCTAGGCCCTTGAGTAGGATGGCTAATGCACTGGCCTGGCAGTGAGGACAAGAGGTACCTGTATTGCCTCTGCAGAGACAGGCCAGCGGCTATATTAATCTGGTACTGTGGAGTAACATGACAAACAACATTTCCTGCGAATCTGAACCCCACGCATGCAGCTGTGAGGCGTGAACAAACTTGAGCCGTCCATTTCAAAACAGCTTGTGTCACCGGCGAACTGCAAGATGCTGCTTGGAAAATGCTTTTCTGATGAAAGTCAGACTGGTTGAAACATTTTATGTCAGACAGATTTTGCCTGTTAACAAAGTTGTGCTGTTCACGAGATCACTTACAATAGAATGTCAACGTAAAACGACTTTTTAACATTAAATTAGTTCAAATGATTCTATATCTATCGAATCATTTTCTACAATCATATCAAATATGAATGTGTATACATTGATAAATAGGCCTATACAACATCAACAATTACAATTAGAAATTAGTTCAATAGATTAATACTTCATTTAGTTAACGTGTAAACGGGCCCCAAACATTGTGGAACAGTAAGTGGAGTAGCCTTCATGTGACTAGCTCTTAAGAGACATGTGGTCACAACATGTGGTCAGTCCAACTGCATAGCAGCTCAGCTCTAAGCACTCTGTGAAGTGCAGTGCAGTACGCTAAACTAACTACTGCCTCCCATTGGAGATCTAGTTTTCTCCTTCATTTACTTTGCACTCCAGTGCCTTTCTCCTCTCTCTCTCTCTCTCTCTCTCCCTGTTCTTCACAGTTTTCTGTTCTCTCTCTCTCTCTCTCTCTCTCTCTCTCTCTCTCTCTCTCTCTCTCTCTCTCTCTCTCTCCCTCTCTCCCTGTTCTTCACAGTTTTCTGTTCTCTCTCTCTCTCTCTCTCTCTCTCTCTCTCTCTCTCTCTCTCTCTCTCTCTCTCTTCTCCTTCTCACTCTCTCTCTGTCTCTCTCTCTCTTCTCCTTCTCACTCTCTCTCTGTTCCTCACACGGGGCCTAAACGGTTTGCTGTTTCCTGTGCTGCGTTTGATGAATGGGCTGGAAAGCTGCTTTCATTAAGCCCTTTAATTTGGAGCACAATTAGACTTGATCCTTTTTAGAAGACAAAGCAAATTCAGGAGCTGTTAATTAAAAGCGCAGACTCACTGGGTGTCGAAGATGGATGTCGCCGGCTCTCCCTCTCACACTCACAGTTCATGACCAAACAACAAAAGTCAACTTTTCTTCCCCTTCCACTGGTGGAAACTCTTCCGTTCTGTTCACTCTTCACTCTTGCCGTTACCTTCTCAATGGGAATTGTGCAATCTTTCTGTTTTTTCCCCCAAAGGTTGTCTCCAAGTGGTGTTACACATTCATATGGTTGATATGTGAAAGAAGCTGGTTACTGTTTTACCTATCAAAAAAGAAACAGTTTTAAAGATGTTGACAGCATTCTATGACACATTACTTTCCCTTTAACTGCTAACAGGATGATCGTAGTAATTACATAGGGCCGCTTACAGCTTTGGCCAGGCCAGGGACAAAGTCATCTGAAAGGAGTCCTTCACTCAATACATACAGTGTATGGAGATCCAATTCTGCCCGACCATGCCCGGGATAACTAACCATTTTGTCCCCCCCTGTCGGCTTCCCTGGTATTACAGCATGTCTGCCTAGCAGGGAAACTGACAAGAGGGGACAAAGGACCAGGAAGAGAGGGGGCTCAGAATTGGGTTTTAATTACATTATATGTACGTATTGGATGGGGGGCCCTTTCAAATGGCTTTGACCCAGGCCCAGCAAAATCTGTCAGTGTCCCTGCTGCCTAGTGTCCTATAACAACTTGACCTCCACGTGACCTCACTGGGCTCTTGCTTCCACATCACATCCACATCTTGCTGCCAGTCTTGCTTCCCCAGGGGTATTGTGCTCAGGCATTCTCCATGACCACCTATATCAACGCAGACAAACAAGTCACCAGGACCCCTGGTGAATTATTGATTGCTGCTATGGAGATTATTAAACCTGCTTTATCACCCTTGGGAAATACTCTAGCTCTTCATGGAGCGGTTGGCCGTAGGCAGTATAATGTGTACACACATACGTGCTGTTCAGGGCTCTAAATTAACTTTTTCCACCACCAGCCAATTTGGCTAGTGGACATTTTTTCTTACCAGCCAAACAGAAGTTCAACTAGCCATTTTTTTTTAATCTCGCCAAAATAAACTATGCATTAGGCTAGTTATTTTTTTTCTAATTAAATGGTCATTTTGTCCAACTGTTTCTACAACACAGATACACTATAGGCCTGCATAGGCTACTGTGTGTGTGTGTGTGTGTGTGTGTGTGTGTGTGTGTGTGTGTGTGTGTGTGTGTGTGTGTGTGTGTGTGTGCGTGTGCTGTCCAATAACTGCACTAAGGAACTTTTGACCCTTGACCACTGGACATAGGCTACTTGTCTTTCCTACTTACCACAAGCAAAGACTGTGATCTGTCGGAGCTGGCCCAGTTACTGGGGAACCTCTTTGTGTGTGTGTGTGTGTGTGTGTGTGTGTGTGTGTGTGTGTGTGTGTGTGTGTGTGTGTGTGTGTGTGTGTGTGTGTGTGTGTAGTGTGTGTGTGTGCTTGCCTAAAACACTTAGGCCTACCTGTACTTTACTGTGACATTGTAAGAATGTTCATCCCCTATCATACTCTGTACACTGCCTACTTCTACATACTATACTATATCATAGATGTATCCATCAACACTTGTTGTCTACCTTAACTGACAGAGTATGTTTTTTCTGCTTTGGTCTATCCCAACTCACAGAATGTCTTTTTGCACAATTACCTTTTCTACATTTATCTCTATTATTTTATTTTATTTTCCCCACCCTGATGACTATTCCTGTGTTTATTTTTGTCTTGAAATGTCCATGTGGGCTTTTGTGTATTTATGTAAGCTACTGGATACCTGAATTTCCCCCTGGGGATCAATAAAGTTACTCTACTCTACTACTCTACTATATGCCTACATAATAATTAAGCATATTATAGGCCTAGGCTATATATTTTTTCATTATTTTTTAACTTCTGCTTTATTTTTTACTTTCATTACTTAGGCCTAATTAATTTGATTAGTTTTTGTTCAATTCCTCTGAAAACAGCTGAATCACATCGCACAAGCCACTCACATAACAGACCTTTAACATACAGTAACCAAGCACACGGCCAAACACTACAAAACCTCACATACGCACACACCCCAAGGAAGGAGAAGAGATGAGAGGAGAGAGGAGGAGCTCTTCTCTACCATGCGCAACAAAATGACAAGAAGCCTAGTTTAATTAAAAGTAAATAATATCTCGGGAATCTTCGCTTCCTTTGTTAGGCCTACTTCCACAGCTTCGTCGTTGGTTGCTTTTTTTTTCTTTCCGATGGCGTGGGCTTTCCAACTTAGTTGCGCCACGACTCTGAACATTTCAGAAGACAACTGAACTGACAGCTACGGTCACACTACTCTGACAGTCGGCTCTCCTCCTCTGCCCTGGTCGCTATTTCGTTCCACAACCACTCATTTTTAACGTCACTATTTACAATTACTACTAGCATTCACCAACACACAGAACCTTGCTCTAACCCCCGCCACATTCTCATCACTCGCACAAAACATAGTCTACACAACAGAAGTAGCGCTATGCATAATCTGCGTAAGTCCTGTTATTGAAACGGTCAGGGTTTCGCTGCTTCAAAAATGCAGCTCATATAGTAATAATAGCAGTAGTGACGTTAAAAGGGTTGTAGCGAAAGCGACGAGAGCATAGGAGGAGAGCTGCCTGTCAGAATAGTGTGAGCGCAGCTTAGCTGACAGAAGGCTGGTCGTCTGAAATGTTTTCAATCCTGGCGCGCGCAACAGCATGGAGTTGACGCTCGATGCACTGGAAAGCCCACGGTGGGAGGCTACTTCGTGACGCTAGTGTCCATGGGTAATGTAGGAAATCTCGCCCTATAACGTTCGTCAGAGCAGCGGTTTACCGTTCATAAGTTACTGTACTCGGGCGCTACTAGCCAAATTGGCGGGTAGGTATTTTTTTCTACTAGCCAAAATTAATTTTCACCCGTGTTTGGCGTGTTGGCGTGTGTTAATTTAGAGCCCTGGTGCTGTTGTTTTAAGAGATTAATATCAAATGTTGTCTGTTTGTCTAACTAGGGGCAAACAGTGTGTGAGAAGGTCAAGAGATGAGAGCAGATCATAACATTACATCACTTCCTGTTTGTGGGTTGAATCATGCGAGTGCATGAAATATAAAAATGAATCTCAAAGTCATCTGGGAGCATTGTGGAATTGAAATATCAAGGAAGTAAAGTCTAGAGCAGTGGTTCTCAAACTGTGGGCCGGGCCTCATTGGTAGGCAGTGTTGCCAGATTTGTCTGACCATTTCCAACCCAAAAGGTGCTCAAAAAACTAGCCTCACACACCATCCTACGTACCTCCGGAGACTTGGCTCCGCACTACGTCTGGTACCTGTTTTCTATGGAGCGATCATAGAGGTAGAAAATAACACTAGAGGTGACACGGCAATTTGCGACAGCACTGGGAAATGGCACATGGAGCTTCCCAACTTCCGTAGGTAGTGTAGGCACCTTCAGTCAATGCAAGTCAATGGAGAACACGCCAACCCCTGTCAAAAAATTTACTAAAACTGTGTGAATATGAAGTAACACATTAATCTAGTGTTATTTTCTGCCTCTATGGGAGCAATGTTGAGCAGCAGGATTTGACAAATGGTCCTACGTTGTAATTTTATCCTACGGTAGGATGTTCTGTCAGACATGTCTGTTAAACGGTCCTACATCGCCAAAGATAGACGTCAGACATGTTTGTTCAACAACTTATCCTGATTTTTCCGAAAATTTCCTTCCCACTTCCTGCAATCGCTTCAGATTAAACAACCTCAAGGCCATGAATACGTATATGGGATGGTCAGGATCAGGCTACTCAAAAAACGCCTGGAGGCCCTACATTCTGCTCAATTTCAACAAATTGTGTTGATTTCTATGGCCATAAAACTGTTGAAAGTAACACACCAAATGGCCGTTTTTGACCATTTTTACCCGCAGACAGCCATGCCAAGCAGCCCCATCGGGTAACCGCCCAATATGGCAACACTGCAGCTAGGCCTTTAAATAATTTTATACGAATGCAAATATTTGTGTGTGTGTGTTTCTGTTGATTATTTATTTGAGTTGTATTGTTTATTGGGTCAGAGTTGGGCCTTAATTATTTGTGAACATTTCAGGTGGGGCCCCCTAGTTGTAAAAAGTTGGGAACCCCTGGACTTGAAAAAAACACGGCGAAATGTAAAGGAAAAGACAGGAAGGAGAAATACAACAGCCATGTCAAATCAAAAGTGGTGGTGGTTTGTGTGTGTGTGTGTGTGTGTGTGTGTGTGTGTGTGTGTGTGTGTGTGTGTGTGTGTGTGTGTGTGTGTGTGTGTGTGTGTCTGTCTGTGTGTGTGTGTGGCGTGCGTGCGTGCGTGCGTGCGTGCGTGTGCGCATGTGTGTGTGTGCTGTTGAGCGGAGACTTTCCAGTCTTGTCCCGTCCTGTCCTGCCTAGTGTGGCCTGCCAGCGCTGTGCTGTGTGTGTGGATGAGAGGAGGCAAGCTGAGGCAGACAGTGATGGGGTGGGGTCCCACCAGCGGCCACCAAGCCGACAGCCATGTGGGGGGGTTGAGTCGCGATGGGTAGGGCGGGGTCGTGGCTTGGGGGTGCACTGGAGAAGCGGTGTCGTGGGTAGGGAAGGAGGGAGCCACCAAGCCGACAACCATGAGTGGGGTTAGGCTGCTGTGAGTTGGAGAAGGGGTGTGGTGTTGGGGAAGGGTGGGGAGGGGGAGAAGGAGGGGAGGTGGGGCACAGGTTTTTATTGCCGAGATGTCATCGGAGACGGCGCGCGCCATCAAAATCCGACGCGGCCCGCGCAAGGTTTGACAGACCCAGCCACTTCCCATTTCTGTCACAATGTGGGCTGTTTTTACTGCCCACCATAAAGCCTGTCGACGTGAGGCAAAAGTGATAGTTACGCCGCTGGGTGACTGTGTCCCTTGAAAAGAAAAAAAAACTGAAAAAAGACAAGATAGAGAAAGAGAGAGGGTGAGGTGGGGTTGGGTTGTTGCGTTGGGGTGGGGAAGGAGGAAGGGAGAGGGGTTGCAACCACAAAGGTGAGGGGAGTCAATTTTACCAAGGAAATGGTTTATGGAGTAATAAATCAGAAGAAAGGAGATGGATGGGACTGCTCAGCTGTCGGAGGGACTCGAGTCGAGTCGGGCAGGAGACGGGAAGCTCCGGCGCTTTGGGGGCACATGGTGGAGCGGAAATGAGAAGTTATGTGACAAGGGACCTGGTTTACACAGCATGTTTTCGATGTTAAAGATGAGGTCACCTTTGTATGGGGGGGCTGGGGAGCCATGGGGGCCTGCCTTTTGCCCCCCCACCCCCTTGGACAACCACAGACAGCACCCACTTCTCAATCTGCAAAAATGAAAAATTGTGTGCGGGGGGGGGGGTCATTTTTTGTACTGTAAGGGTCATTTTTGCACTGTAATAATTGTATAACTTCACAACATAGTGTGGTTCTGCTGAGTCAGAATTACCTGTAGATGAAAACAGGGGGTGGTGATGTGACCTGCATAGAACACGCATATCCAGTATATGGGGGGGCCACGTTCGAGTCCATTCTGGGTCATTTAACAGTCCCATCTTTCCCTTAACCATACTTTCCTTTCACATCTTCAGTATCCTATCAAAATAAAGGAAAATAAAAGTGTAGGAAGTCACAAAAATTCTTCGAAAAAGTCACAAAAATACATGCATACTACAGTATTACAGTATGTCATACAAAAACAGATATGGCCATCCACACAACATTTTAAGACAGTGGATAACTGGAGAATATGGAGAAGCATCTGGATGGTAAATGGTTCCTATTCCCCTTTGAGAACAAGTGTCTGGTGCTGATGCTGTTACCCCACCCCACCCCATCCCACCCCCCACTCCACTCTAACGCACAACAACCCGCCCCGCACCACCCTGCACCGCCCCGTCCCACCCCACTAGACCTCTTCTCTGCTGGGGGGGTGCTGTGGCACAGTGTGCCAAGGACCCGACCATGAATGGGCTTGCATGCCCTTGGGAACGCAGATTCAACACTGGCCCAGGTTATGTCTCAGCCCTCATGTCTCTCTCCTATTCATTTTACTTCTCCAGAATGTCCTGTCTAAATATAAAGGCTAAAATTCCCCCACCAAAAAAAAAACATTTAGACTTCTTCACTGTTGAAAGGACCCATACTGGAGGCCTCTCCCTGTGGCAAAGGCTCCTGATCCACATCTCCCACCTCCAGTGTGTGTGCTGCGATCTGCTTTGCTCTGCTCTTTTCAGTGTGCACAACAGAGACCTGTCACATAGACGCTCACCGACTCTCTGCGGTCTACCTTGCTCCCCTGTCTTTCTTACAGGCTGCCACCTAAACTGAATGGAGCAAGATATGGTCAGGCTGAATAACGTGTGTGTGTGTGTGTGCTTGTAGTCACATACACACACATGCATTTTAACTAACGCAAGTGGGCGTGTGTAGCACATGTTCATACACACGCACACGCACACGCACACGCACACACACACACACACACACACACACACACACACACACACACACACACACACACACACACACACACGCATGCACGCACACACACATAGACACGCACACACACTCACATAGACACACACACACACACACACACACACACACACACACACACACACACACACACACACACACACACACACACACACACACACACACACACACACACACACACACACACACACACACACACACACACACACACACACACACACACACATAAATAGACATAGAAAGCCACAGCTGATCGTCATGTATATAGCCTGCTATCTTCACAAAGAAGAGAAGAGACACCCATACAGAGGCACTCCTTCTGTAAAGGGCAAACGATGTGACGTGTTGATAAGCATAGTACTGTGGTCCCCAAGCCTGCAGCCCATCCCCACCCAACACCACACCACAACACCAGATCCCACACTTCTGTCTGCCTCTCAGAGGCTCGGTCGCTTCAGTCACCAAAGACTATGGAGACTTCAGATGGGAGACAGAGATATTTGGCCTCTGTCTTTTGTTCAAATTCAAGTCTTTTTTCTGGGGTCACACATATAAAAGATGACAAGTCAGGCCCAGGGGAGGGGTTTTCTGGTCCGTTGTCAGCCCGTGATGGAGCTGTAGCGTTATTGAGATAGAGGTTTTGGAGGGTCACGTGAGTGATTCCTGAATGCACTACTGATTATTCTGACAAAACGGAAGAGGAAGACACTGTATACAGGGAAGCAGTAAAAAAATGTATTCTGCATTTAAATGAGCCCAAGGAAGCAGACCCTTTCGAAAACAAAGATGATGCCTCCCAAAATGTATTGCTCAAATACAATTAAATGAATATGTTAAATACAATTAATGAAACAAGGAAAACCAAGAGGAAAACCAAGTATAATGTTATAAGATGAACCTTGTGACAATTTTATAAGCCTTCAATGGCTGCCAAATGGCGCAAACAGTTCACTTTGATGTCAGGGGTTTTACACACCAGGGCGGTAAAGCGTTGCGGAACGGCCACGTTTTTTACCGGCGTCTGTGAAAATACATTAAAATATCTGTCCTTACACACCAACCAGCAGTAGTTCAGCGTCAGCGGTGCGGGAGCCCGCTCCGCACCGCGCTGCATTTGAAAAATAGGACTTCAGCGTATTTTTCACGCCGGCAAAGTAGCACGCTAGCTTTAGCTGTGGGGAGGGTTTTGAACAGGACTGGCCGCGCACGCCGACGCTGTCAGTGTGAAAGGCAGAGAAAAACACGCCGGCCGAAACTAAGCAGAAAGACCGCGTTCGTCCCGTGACCGTTCCGTTCCGCCTTGGTATGTTTTGGCCCTCATCCTCCTTATCATCCCTCATTGTCCGTATGTAAAAATCATGGTCTCTCTGGTGTAAATTATTCATCTGACAACAGGTTGCAAGTGTTGTCTTTTTGTGCAAAACCCCACACAAAATAGTTAAGTTTTACTAAAAGGTCAGGGTCAACGGCTTGCATGGAGCAACAGTGGAAGAGAAGGAAGAGGGGCCGACGTGGTCCAGTGCACTGTACCAGTATGTCAGGGACACGAGTTTGATTCCAGCTCAAGGTTTTTTCCTGATCCTTACCCATCTCTCTCTCCCAACCATTTCATGTCTGTTCTCCATTGTTGTGTCATACAGACACAAAAACTCTAAATAGGCCTTATATTTTTTAAAGAAAAAGAAGAGAAAGGGAGACCAAGAGTGTCCTCAGAAGATTTCCATGTCATAACCACCAAATATTAATGTCATCCTTATAGAAGTTGATTGCGCACTGGTTATAAAACTGATATTCTCTTTGTTGTAATACTGTACAGTGCCCTCCATAATTATTGGCACCCCTGGTTGAGATGTGTTAAAAGCCTTAAAATAAATTCAGTGTTTATTGCAGAAGAATACTGTCACACTGAAAATTTTAGGAAAATGTAGCCTTCAACTCAAATGAATTGTAGGAAAATAAAAAAAATCCCTGACTAAAAAATTATTATTTTTCATTAAATCACCTGTTCCACAATTATTGGCACCCTTAACAATTCCCAGGAAATAAATATAATTGAAGCATTTCTGTCATTTCTACAGTAGTTTACAAAGTTTACCAGAGTATGTAGGAACATTTAATTAGTAATTCATCACTTCCTGTTTCCCTGGGGTATAAATATGACGTGACACCGAGGCCATTTCTCTTATCCACTCTTAAACATGGGAAAGACAAAGGAACACAGCATACAAGTGAGGCAGATGTGCGTCGACCTTCACAGGTCAGGCAGAGGCTACAAGAAGATTGCCACTCAACTGCAGCTGCCCATATCTACTGTGAGAGGAATAATTAAGAAGTTCAAAACAACTGGAACAGTGGTAAACAAGCCTGGACGAGGACCCAAGTTTATTTTGCCACCACGCACAGTGAGGAGGATGGCAAGAGAAATCAAAATATCTCCAAAGCTCACTGTTACAGAATTACAACAAATGGTAGCATCCTGGGGTCACAAAGTCTCCAAATCAACCATCAGGCGCTGTCTACACGCCAACAAGCTGTTTGGGAGGCATGCACGGAGAAAACCTTTCCTCACCCACAATCATAAACGCAAACGTCTGGAGTGCCCAGCGGTATTGGGGCTTCAACTGGGACCGTGTGCTTTGGTCAGATGAGACCAAGATTGAGTTTTTTGGCAACAAACACTCTACGTGGGTCTGGCGTGCCACGAAAGATGCGCATGCTGAAAAGCACCTCATACCCACTGTGAAGTATGGGGGTGGGTCAGTGATGCTGTGGGGCTGTTTCGCTTCCAAAGGCCCTGGGAAGCTTGTTAGGGTGCATGGCATCATGAATGCTTTGAAATACCAGGACATTTTAAATCAAAATCTTTTGCCCTCTGCCAAAAAGCTGAAGATGGGTCGTCACTGGGTCTTTCAGCAAGACAATGACCCTAAACATATGGCCAAATCTACACAGAAATGGTTAACCAGACACAAAATCAAGCTCCTCCCATGGCCATCTCAGTCCCCAGACCTCAACCCCATTGAGAACCTGTGGGGTGAGCTGAAGAGGAGAGTACAGAGGAGAGGACCCAGGTCTCTGGATGATTTAGAGAGATTCTGCAAAGAGGAATGGCTGAAGATCCCTTTTCTGTCTTTTCCCATCTTGTGAAACATTATAGGAGAAGATTAGGTGCTGTTTTGTTGGCATTGTACAAAATATTAACAACAGGGGTGCTAATAATTGTGACACACATTATTTGATGTCAAATAATTATTTCTTTATGTGGGATTTTTTCCCCACTGAATAAATGCACTTGTATTGAAGGTTGGATTTTTCTCTTTTTTTCCATTAAGGTCCCATATTATTTAGAGAAAAATAATAATAATTGGGAGCTAAAAAACACATCTCAACCAGGGGTGCCAATAATAATGGAGGGCACTGTATATTCAAGTCATTCACATGTGCAGATACAATGTAATACAGTTAAATATCAACCAATCAAAATGTATTTGTTCAATACAATATGTCAACGACAGAGTAGACTCGAAGAGCTTTGCTTTCGCGCGCGCACACACACACACACGCACACACGCACACACACACACACACACACGCACACACACACACACACACACACAAACACACACACTGAAGGCTGCTGAAATATTTTTAGAAGGCGAGCGTTTCATCAGCACAAGATGAAGAGAGGAAACAAAGGAAACAAAAGAGAAGAGAAGAGAAGAAAAGAAAAGAAAAGAAAAGAAAAGAAAAGAAAAGAAAAGAAAAGAGAAGAAAGACCAACAGTGGCTTCCGAGGACTTCCATGTCCTAACAACCAAAGCAGGCCTTGTTATATGAGCCTGGCGGCTGAGGATTACCAGCCTCAATAGAGACCCCAATAAATCTGATGGTGATGTTGTGCAGTTGTCAAGATGAGACTGGCGGGACCTCTAAAAACCTTGCTGGCATTGTATTGTATTGTATTTCAGGTCTTTATGAGGAGGGACTGACCACTATAAACAGACATATCGGAAGCAGAAAGGAGGAAGGGAGAATGAGGAAGGGATGATCTAATGATCCTGTCACCTTTGACCCACCACTCCTCTCTCAAATATTGTAAAGGATCTAAAGGCCTGTAACGGTAGGTAGCCTATCAGATGGCCTTCTCAGCGGTGGGCAGCCGTGACCTAATGGCTAGGGAGTAGGGCTGGGCGATATGGAAAAAAACCAATATCACGATATGGATTACTTTATATCACGATAACGATATATATCACGATATAGCACAATTACATACGTTTTAAGTTATTCTCTTTATTTGCTCTTTATTTTTTCATGTCGCAAAACAACCTTTCTTTAAAATGTATCCTTTAATTCTTATTTTTACAGTTACATTAACTTATAGTGTGTATTGTGACAACATGAAATGTAATTAAATGATATTCAATTGTATAAAATTGATAAAATTACTATCATGACATAAACGATATAGTAGAAAGGTCACAATATACACTTTTATATCACGATAACGATATATATCGTCATATTGCCCAGCCCTACTAGGGAGGTGATCCCTAGGCAGGTGAGTATGAGAGAGGTCTGCACGCTGTGTAGTATAAACTCCAAAAAATAATACTTTATTTTACTCTAACAAACGGCAATGTTTTAATCCACCACTGTGTTTCTGTTTCTCACAAGCATTTCCATTTGTTACCTAAATAAAGTATATATTTTTGAAGTTTTGTACCCAGTTTACAGACCATTCTCTCACAGTATTGAACTGCAATGGCCTGGCACCTGGATTCCTGCTTTTTGTGGAAGTGTGCACTCTAACTTTCGAATAACAGGGAGTTGGTCTTGAAATGAAAAGGTTGTAGGTTTGAGTTTTGTAGCAGCGTAAAGAATGTGGTCTAGGAAGTTGCCTATAGGAAAAAAAGCGTCAGCCAATTGTAATATAATCCAACAGTAACCTACTCAACTTAGTCACTTTGGACAAAAGTATACAGTGTAATTTAATGTCATGCAGTAGCGGTAGCCTGTTGCTGGAGAAGCCATGCTCATGCTCACCCTTCTCACCTGGTATAACGCAGGAGTGTCAAACTCAAATTGACAGAGGGCCAAAATCAAAATCTGGAGAGCAGTAAAGGGCCAATATTTATTTACAAAAACTGTCTAAAATTGTGCACACAGACACACTAAATTTCATAAACAGATTCCCATCATAGTTCAAATGTGCTGCACATATTACGTTGCATTTGAATGTGAGCTGTTCCACTGGCCTAGGCCCACACATATTCCTTTGATGCAACATTTTCATGTTCAAGTCTTAAAGTGTATATCTCAGGTTAATTTTTATTCAAAATAATGGACTTCCTTTGATAGTTCTACCACTTGAACAATTATCCATCATTTTTTTCATGCAACAGGACATCAGAAAATGAAATATAATGAGGAAAAGTGTGTATTTTCAGTAACATGTTCAAAGAATTCTAATCTATTGTGTGACGTCAGGCGAGGCCATTCAGTAGCCCGCAGTAGCGGTAGCCCTGCATTCTGTATGGTGTGTGATTGAAATATGCCGTACGGGTATGAAATAAATATCATTGGCAATATTATATCATGACCGCTACAGGGTGCCATGTGACCGTGAGGCAGTAAAAACCAGTGTTCGAACTATGCCCAAAAAAAAATAAAAAATTTGGGGGGGGGGGGGGGGGTACGATTGCGCTTGCCTCAAAGTGCGAGTCTCGAAAGCTTGAATTTGGAGAAGTAGGCCTACCATGTGATTTCAAATTTCAAGTAGGCCTACACTCCAAATTACCAGACATTGTTAGTATCAACCTTTAGTAGGTCTATCACGCCATTTCAGCATCATGTCCAAGTGGGAAAGAATGTAAACAGCGACAAATAATAAATAAATAAAACCGTTTGGGTGAATCATTCGCTCCAAGCTTTTTAACGGCAAGGTGCAAAGCAGTCGGCTGCATTGTAAGAGTGCCAGAGATTACCAAATTCAAACGACTGCAAAGCAATCTGTCTGGGCACAGCGGAAAGCACCTGTGCGGTCCACACGGCCGTCAGCAGAAAACGAATGAACCTCCCTTGCAATACGTCCGAGAACATCAGTACACCGTATGTCAAATGGCGCATTTGTCTACTTGTTTCGAGCACCACGTTTCATTGTCATTGCCGCGAGTTTCTGACAAACCACATAGTTGAGCTGCACAACGTGACACTATCATACACAACATGATGAAGCGCCCCCCTCACGTTTGACATCCTCGGGCCGAAGTCTCATAAGGGGGTAAAGACCGTGAACATAGTGACACACACTTCACAGTGGTGTTGGTGAAAACGAAACGAAGTTGCCTCCCACGGCCCAAACGCAAAATAATGACGAAAATTGAATGCCCCCTCAGTTGTCCTGGCTAGGGCAACTGGCGCGTTATCACTGCTTCTTATTCAATGCAGCAGCACTTTCATTGTACTTGTCTCACAATGCAATCAGCTGCGTGCTCCGGGCCAAATAGTCAACTCTCCCACCTTGTGGACACAGAAGGGAACAATTTGAAGAACGCGTTTCAGACGGACGGACAGACATAGCCTACCCTCTTATAGAGATGCTGGGACGCATCTAAAAACATGAATCCAACGCGCGTAGTAGGAAAATAGAGACTGAAAAGATACAACCAAAAGGCTCTATTCGCATTCTCCAGCCAACGCTGTTGAAAGATTGTTTGCCTCTCTCCCTGGCCATCTGAATGAGATGCTTTTATCAAACGTCATACCAAATCTACATTGGCCTATAGGCTAGTTTTGGTATTTATGTTTGATCTGGCGACTATTGTTGTTTTACTGTCTTGCTTGAATCGCTCTGTTTGGATTACTTGAAGACTTTCCATGGATTATCCTGCATCGTCTCAGTGCCGTGAGTAACCTGGAACATAAGTAGGCTATATCATCAGAGGTGAGCTTAGTCACTTTTGGCCGCGAGAGACTTGGAAGGCGCTACATTTGCGCCACACAAC
This sequence comes from Engraulis encrasicolus, assembly GCF_034702125.1. Lineage (NCBI taxonomy): Eukaryota > Metazoa > Chordata > Actinopteri > Clupeiformes > Engraulidae > Engraulis > Engraulis encrasicolus. The sequence goes on along the minus strand of NC_085865.1, from coordinate 33,951,955 downwards.
GTGGATTATTGAAACTGAAGACTTGATTTCTTCTATTGGATAATTTCGTTTGGTAGGCCTATAATTACGGACAATGTAGTTTTTTTGTGACACTCGGACTTTTTTTTTCAAGGAATATAGGTTAACCGAAATAGTCCCGCCGCCGCGTGGGTTACCTATGCTATTGATTTGTGATACGCATGTGGGTGACCTTTATTGAAGTTGCATGTAATTCTCTATAGAACAGTCAAAGGAAGTTGAAAATGTGTTTTTTTTACAACAGCGACATGACTCGGGTGGTATAGGCCTACTTTAGCCTACTGTTTTGCACCTTGGAAAAGTTTGACGCGATTTCAGCACCATGGACAGTCCCTCCCCAGTCGGGCGAATAGCACCACATTTTAGGCTACGCAGATCATTTCCCGTTTGTGCTGTTTGTAATTTAGGTAGCCTATTGCATTTAGCTGACACGATATTGGCAGTTCATTAAACATGATTAAAAGCAAGCCCAAAAATATGAAGGGACTAGTAAAAAAAAGAAGCCCATGTCGCATAGTCTAGCCTATAGCCTAGGTCCAAGCAGAATTTGCAGCCCTGCATGAATAGCATTTCTACTAAAACTAGTTGGCCAAAAGTTACTAAATCATTAGGAAGTTGTTACAGTGCCCTGCATGAGAAAAGCCGCACGATTACAGTTGCGATTTCTATTATAGGCCTGCAGGCCACGGCCGTTAGGCCTATATCATTAGTGATCGTCACCTCGCCTATGTAAAATTCCAGGCAAATAAAATTAGAACGTTCACCCATGGCCTCGCCTGACGTAGTCGCCAGGTTACGGTTAAACCCACATTTGCCACAACAAACAACAAAAATCGTTGTTTAACATCGTTTTTGGAGGGACTTATATATGTGGATCATTTATTGAATACAGTGTGTACACATTGATCCAAAGTAGTGGTTAACCTGCGATATGCACTTTAATACGCTATACATTTATGTTGTATGTGGACCAACTGTAATACACATTTGAAATGACTCCGCGGGCCAGATTTGGCCCCCGGGCCTGAGTTTGACATCCCTGGTATAGCGGCTCCAGAGTGGGGAGCTGAAGAAGGTTGATTCGCGGTAGTCTGGACACCTGATTGCGGCCCCCGTGATTAATGACTTTTTAGGTGACAAATTGCCACAGTAACCCAGCTCTGGGGGCAGAGGTGTTGTCGCGCGCATTGTGGCGGCGGTGGCCCGCTTGTAATCGATGCGGCTGCATTGTTCCTCCTTCCCCAACTCCCACATTTTTCCTTTCAGCGTCCTCTCTCTTTCTCTTTTTTCTCTCTCTCTCTCTCTCTCTCTCTCTCTCTCTCTCTCTCTCTCTACTCTACCTCCATTCCAATTGACCAAAGAGAACCGACGTCTGCTTGCTCTCTTTCTGTCTCATCTCTCTTGTTCTCTTTCTCGCTCTTTCTCTCTCATAAGCTCTCCCTTGTGTGTGTGTGTGTGTGTGTGTGTGTGTGTGTGTGTGTGTGTGTGTGTGTGTGTGTGTGTGTGTGTGTGTGTGTGTGTGTGTGTGTGTGTGTGTGTGAGTGTGTTGAGGGGAGAGAGAGAGAGAGAGAGAGAGAGAGAGAGAGAGAGAGAGAGAGAGAGAGAGAGAGAGAGAGAGAGAGAGAGAGATTTCAAGGAACTTGTTACAATTCCATGCCACATTCTCTATAATACAATGGCTCATCGCATTTACTCAGTAATAACAATTTCACCAGTTCTCAGCGTTTTTCTGTATTTTGTTCTACTTTGGGCAACATTTTAGGATTACACATTTCTTTAGTAGCCTATTCCAAATTCTAAATGGCAACAACCAACAATAACGGACAGATCTCTTGGTAGTTCCTTCTCTGCATGTCTGTTTCCTCACTGACTGTCTGACTGTATGGTTTTGGCCCTTTCATAATTTTCATACATAATGTGTGCTATTCTATTAAACATGTTGATTGTGTTGTCATCGAGTTTCCTATGTCAACATTAGGATGAATAAATTAGACCTGACTTCAGTTAACTGATAGATGTGGTCTTTTTATTTACAGTGATATCTATTATCTACACACCAAATACATCAGCTGATTTGAAATTCAACTTTAACCAGCTCTTTTATTATTTTATCCAACATGCCACTGAGTTTTTCTGTTACATTCTCCAGAGTTGAAATCCAGGAGGCTTGATGGCGCTGACCTGGCGGCTACCTGAAGGTCAGCTATCTTCAGATTACTGTCCAACTGAGTGAGCTGAGAGCCATTGTATGTCGTTTTCCCATCATGTTTCCTGTCATGCATCATGTGGTGGTGGCAGGCCTTCTCTCTCTCTCTCTCTCTCTCTCTCTCTCTCTCTCTCTCTCTCTCTCTCTCTCTCTCTCTCTCTCTCTCTCTCTCTCTCTCTCTCTCTCTCTCTCTCTCTCTCCTACCATACCTTTCTCTCTGTTTTCCCTCTTTACTTGTCTGTCTTGCATTGCTTCTTACATTATACCATTATTATAGTTCTGTCTGTCTGTCTGTGACCTTTTACGTACAGAAACCAAATTCCTGATGACAGAAAACACACACCATTGTTAATTGATACTGTTTTTATCTGGGGGGTCATTGTGACGTCACCTGAAAAATCTCCCGTCATTTCATATCTCGCACATGAATCAGTGACCTTCTGGTGCACACTGGCACATTGATGCAATGGTACAGGCCACTTTATTTGATGGAAGAAGCCCTTTGCTTCTGTGGAGCTATTTGATCGTTTAATGTTAAATGTCTTTTTCTAAATGTGTGCTGCGCGTGGGCAAAGGTGCCAGGGCCGGTTCTAGGCAATTTGGTGCCCTAGGCGAGCACCGATCTTTCCTTTTTGTGGAATTTGACATTGGCATCTGTAAACATGGTGTCAAACATCTGAGTGAGCGCAGCTGATCTAGTACCATATATGTACTGCGTGCCCATTAAAAATCCTTCTCGATGTCAAGTTTAATGTTTTATTTAGCTTAATATTGTAATTCTGTGGGCCTTGGTGTCCTCCAGGACATTTGGTGCCCTAGGCGACCGCCTAGTCTGCCTATGCCTAGTGCCGGCACTGACCGGCAGTGGGAGGGGGATATTATGAGGAAAGGTAGGTAAGGAAAGTACACACGGCACACGGGGCGATGTGGCGATCCCATCCGCCATCGAAAGGTCATGCCGCGCGCGGAAGATTTGCTTGTCAAGGGAAAACTGAATAATTAATGGGTGTGATATTGCTCGTTTGAAGTTAAACGCAGTGCCAAAGTCAACTTTGCCCCAAAAACAAACATGAAACTTGATGGGTGATAAGGAAGCTTCAGGCCATGATAGATGGTGAGTGATGTGATGTCGCAGGAAGGAAAGGCGCTGAAAGGTACACTGTGCAAGATTTGTAGTTGTTTATTTCCAGAATTCATGCTACCCATTCACTAATGTTACCTTTTTCATGAATACTTACCACCACCATCAAATTCTAAGTATTCATTATGACTGGAAAAATTGCATTTTTCATACATGAAAAGGGGGATCTTCTCCATGGTCCGTCATTTTGAATTTCCAGAAATAGTTATTTTAAGCAGCGAAAATGACTGTAGGCCTACTTGGGCCATATTAGAAAATATTAGTTTATTACTTAGTAAACTTTCATGAAAAGATCAAATTTGGCAATAGGCAACATAGCATAGTTGCATAGTTGCAGTACCTTTTTTGACCATTTCCTGCACAGTGTACTTTTAAGGTGTTGCGGCTTCTTCTTATTTCTGTCTGGGGTCCATTAAAATGTGCCTGTTGTCTTTCACTTTCAAATCACTTTCTTATCTCCATGATTCACAGAAGAGAAAAGCAATTCTAGAAGATATTAATTACATTAATAAGACAATATTTGTATGCAAATTGACTGAGGTTTGTACATGACTGAGGTTTGTACACTTTTTTCCAACATCATTTAAATACATTTTTAATGATTTTAAAATGCATTAATCTGCCAGTTTATGAAGCTATATTGTCCAAGAACCCCCTCCCCACCCAAAGGATGTCACGGTTCTTTCATTATCCGAGACGTATGTCGGCCGTTGCCTTTTTCAACATGAGGATCCAGGACTGCTGACCTCTTTAAGACGATATATGGGCTAAGATGGAGACAACTCTTCTTTCACACCTTTAATCAATGGACATCTCCCTCACAATGACTCATGTAATTCTCCATCCCTCTGTCTAACTTGCGCTCGCTTCTCTTCCTTATTCTCTCACACACGCCCTGGCCATTTTTTTTACGTCCATTGGCTAGAAAAGGGGTGCAGAGATGAGGATGGAGATGGGTATGAAGATGGGTATGGGGATACCCAGGGATGATATGCTCTCTCTCTCTCTCTCTCTCTCTCTCTCTCTCTCTCTCTCTCTCTCTCTCTCTCTCTCTCTCTCTCTCTCTCTCTCTCTCTCTCTCTCTCTCTCTGCCCAGGGAGGATATGCTTTCTGACAGTGGGTCTGGCTGCTTAATGATGGAGGCTTCACATAACCTTCAAACCAGGCCATGGAGCCAACCAATCACTGACAGCTCCACCAGCTCCCCCAGCACCAATAAATGTCAAGCATTCATCCCTCTTTCTCCCTCAGTCTCTCTCTCTCTGTCTCTCTCTCTCTCTCTTTCTCTCTCTCTCGTTCTCACTCTTGTCTCATGCTATCTGTCCCATCGCTTTCACTTTCTCTGTCTCACTGTCTCATAATTCCTTTCGATATTTCAACTCCTCTCCCCCTCTCCCCTCCACTGTCTGTTCTCCCCCCTTCCTTCCCGCTCTCCTCATTTCCTCCCCTTTTCCTCATGTTTCCCTCTCAGCTACCAGCTTCACCCTCTTTTCTGGGCATCATTATGAAGCTCCTGACTGACTGGTGGTGGTTGCTTCCGTTCCTTCCGCACCTTTCCGCTTTCATACTCATTAGGCCTACTCATTGCAAGTCAGAGGATTAGGTACAGAAAGAGCAGAGTAGCTTAGATGGATGTCACTGTGTCTGTGTTGGTCACCAAACACATCTTCTTTTTTCACTATGCCAGACAAACACAAAAGGGGGTGAATGGATATGGGAGATATGGGAAGCTGTCTTAGTGAAAAAGTGAAAAAAAAAACAAGTTATGTCAAGTGATGATGTTGTTTCTTTTAAAATCACCTCTTTTTTAAGTTTTTAAGTTTGAAGTGTATTTATTTACACAAAGGGGCAGCTTATCATATTATTAGCATTTAAAACAAAATGCAAAATATACAAGA
>NC_085865.1:33934192-33944192 GCF_034702125.1 Engraulis encrasicolus | reverse complement strand
CTGGCTGACTGGCTGGCCGAGGAGGTTAAGGATATTCAGGCCCACGGGCGGCCCATGACGGATGACCAGGAGCCTGGGGGGAGAAGCTGAGAAATGGGCCCGAGGACCCACCGGCGAGAGGCTGGAGGTGGAGGTGGTGTAGGGATGTGTGAGGGGGGTTTCGAGGGGTGGAGTTGGAGAGGTGGAGCCATGGGGGTGGTAGAGGAGGTATGAGGGGGGAGGCGAGGGGTTTGGTGGCGTAGCGGGTGTCTGAGCTGACAACTCACTCTCTATCTTCATCTGTCCTTCTCTTTCCCTGTCTCTCGCTCTCTCTTTCTCCCTTTCTTCCTTCATCGTTTCTTTCTTTCTCTCTTTATTTCTTCACTTCCCTATCTGGCTCACTGTATCTTTCTTCCATTTTTTCCTGGTATACACTGAGCAGCACTGAGGTCACATCCAGTGGCCATTCTTTAAGGCCTCCTGTGGGTTCTGCTCTTGTAAGGTCTTGTGAAGGGAGAGGATCTTTTGTCCGTGCTTTCTTGTTTTTTTACCCTTCCTCTGTCCGTCACTCCCTCTTTCTTTCTATCTCTGTGTGTCACTCTCTTGTGTGAGTGTGCTTTCACCCTATGTCGTTCTCTCTTTCTCTCTCTCTCTCTCTCTCTCTCTCTCTCTCTCTCTCTCTCTCTCTCTCTCTCTCTCTCTCTCTCATGAATGCAATATATGTGATTGATGAGTGCTCTTCTGATACTGAAGGACATTTCTTCCCTCTGTTTCTTGAGCACAGGTGTGCTCCGGACTCTCACAAGTGGCCCATGCACAGAGAGAGAGAGAGAGAGAGAGAGAGAGAGAGAGAGAGAGAGGGAGAGGGAGGGAGAGAGAGAGAGAGAGAGAGAGAGAGAGAGAGAGAGGGAGAGGGAGGGAGAGAGAGAGAGAGAGGGAGAGGGAAAGGGAGACACAGAGATGGAGAGGAGGAGGAGGGGGGTACATGCCACGTTTACATTATGTTTTTTATTCTGAATAACTCAGAACTTAATAATTCAGAATTAAAATTATTGTCCTTAGAGTGTACATGAAGCACTTTCATTTAATTCCGACCCTACCGCATAGACGTTACTCGGCCGCGGCAGTACTTCAGCACCACAGCCAGCGATCTTGACCAATACGCAGCATAATCCAATGATCTCACCTTCTCGAGTGCAGTGGTCTGCGGGACCCGGTAAAGCACTTTGATGATTGATCCACAGCGTGGACAGCCACTCTCCTGCGAGAGCCGCTCGGTCACGAGAAGTCAGTTCTCCAGCGAGAACAAAGATGTATGGATACATGATTAATCCAAATTTCAGATACGCAGTGAACTTATGAAATCATGTTAGCTTTCAATATCATTTTAGTGCATCTTTAATTTACTTCAGCAATAGTTAAGCATCCCTACTGTACTCTACAAGAGACGGTTTTATATGAGACGATGCACTGGTTTTCAGTGTCATCAAATACCCAAATGAGCGCACAGACAGGAATCCCAATATGCTACATGACTTGGTGTTTAACGTTGGGAGTTAGAGCCTGTTGTCTAGATGGCTGAATGTTGTAGTGGTTTCCGTGGTTTCTGTAGTCGCAAAGTGTTGTGAATGCACAGTTCAAAAAATAGCTGTAAGAAAAACAATGTTTAACAGGGTTACTTTCTCACATATACGGTCAATCTTAGATAGAGATTACAATCTGGTTTTCATTGCAGTTCCAACCATATGATTTGTGTATTGCTCAGTTGTCCCACAGTCTGTAACTCGTGTTTTCCCATTCATTCTGAGATGCTCTGGTCTTTCTAGTCTGAAATAGCTGCCCCAAGGCATCGCAAAGATGGCTGCCAAGTGGAGTTAAAGAAAACGACTTTGACTCTACTCTACCACTCTACTCCAAGTCAAGTGTGGGTTGGCATGAGTTCCCCCTCACAGGTTAGTAGGTGGGACTTGAGTCTGTGATGATTACAACTGTACTGTAAGTATCCACACAGTTGCAAAACAAAAAAAAGCAATTAGGTGTCAAGTTTCTGTCTTTGCCGGGGCCCCTTGCAATGTTTATTGATCTGCACAGTACGGTGGTTAACAGGAGGCAAGAGGAGAGCAGTGCACAGCACAAGTGTTTGTGGGCTAAGTGGGCACAGACACAGACACGGACACTGTAATTGTTTTGCCCGGCGTGATTGGGCGGGACAGTTATTGACTAAGAGGGGAACAAGAAGCATGCTTGTGTGTGTGTGTGTGTGTGTGTGTGTGTGTGTGTGTGTGTCTGTGTGTGTGTGTGTGTGTGTGTGTGTGTGTGTGTGTGTGTGTGTGTGTGTGTGTCTGTGTGTGTTTGTGTGTGTTTGTGTGTGTGTGCGTGCGTGCGTGCGTGCGCACGTGTGTGTGTGTTTGAGTGTGTGTGTGCGCATGTGTGTGCATGTGTCTGTGTGTGTGACGACTTGGGCTGGGTGACAGGAAGGAAGTGCTTTTTTTCAGCAGTTCATTCTCTCGCTGTCTATCGCCAGGGCTGGATTGGCCATCTGGCATAGCGGACATTTCCCGGGTGGGCCCCACACCCTCATGGGCCCCTATTTTGGGACCCTATTTTTTATTTTATTTTTTAAATTACATTTCTGAAAAGAAGGGGCCCACGAGGGTGCAGGGCCCACCAGTGACACAGTTCTGCGCCGCTAATTATGAGAGGCCCCTTAAAGCCATAAGTGCCCGGGCCCTATCTCTCCCCCAGACCAGCCCTGCCTGTCGCGGTTGTTGTTGTGGCAGTAGCAGGCAGCTGGACGGGCTGGCTGGCTGACACAGCCTCTCTCTGGGACCGCCGGGGAGGCCAGAGTAATGAGTCCCGTCTCTCTTGCCCTTTCGCTGCTTCCCTACACCACACTGTCTTTAAAGCTCTCTCTCTCTCACGCTCTCTGTTCTCCTCATGTCTCTCGCCCATTCCCGACTGTGCAGCCGTCTACACATCCTTCTCTCTCTCTCTCTATCTCTCTATTGCTCGTCTCTCTTGTTCCAGCTCCCCCCCCCCCTCTCTCTCGATCTCTCTCAGTTGATGTAGGTTTTATTATGGTATTATTATTATTTAAATATTTTTTTTAGTATATGATACAATTTGGTTGCATTACAAAATAACTCTTTCTCTTTTGTCTTCTTCTGAGACTTTTCTTTCTCTTTCGTTTTGCTTCGGTCACTGAAAGGCATTAATACCACTGTGAAGAGCCAATCTTGCTGTGTCTATGGCCAATAATGAGCATGAGCATGAACATACATCTTTTAAAAATCATAGAGATTTATTTTATTATGTTTTATTTAACATTCAATTGTATTTCCTTTTTTTAGATATTTTTCTGGGTTATTTGACAGGAGAGTGGAGAACAGACAGCTTGTGTGTGTGTGTGTGTGTGTGTGTGTGTGTGTGTGTGTGTGTGTGTGTGTGTGTGTGTGTGTGTGTGTGTGTGTGTGTGTGTGTGTGTGTGTGTGAGTGAGAGAGCGAGAGAGCGTGAGAGAGAGAGAGAGAGAGAGAGAGAGAGAGAGAGAGAGAGAGAGAGAGAGAGAGAGAGAGAGAGAGAGAGAGAGAGAGATGGCGGTAGGGTTGGAACATGACCCAGGAGGAGACTCGAACCTGGGTCCCCATGTAACAACACACCAATTGTACTATATTTCAAAAGGAAAGCTTTTTCGTAGCCTTGTCTGATGTCTATGGTGTGTCTGAGGAGTGTTATGTAATGTGATGCATCGGGGAAAAAAACAATTTGTTGCAGAGCGGCATTTGTATGATGATATTACAGTGCACAATCACATGTGAATGTCTTTTTCCAGTCCGTGTCAAACAGGCAATAAGCATTCTTACACAGATAAAGAAGTCACTCGCATATTCTCTCACCCCCCTCTCCCGTCACACACACACACACACACGCACACGCACACGCACACGCACACGCACACGCACACGCACACACACACACACACACACACACACACACACACACACACACACCATTCTATCATTATTCAACCCCTTCATTCGACCACTTCAGAATAACAAATGGATGCTCTCCTACCCCTCTACCCCTCTCCAATCAGCCTCTTTCCCTCTCATCTCCCTCCCTCGCCCCCACCCCCCAATGTCCCCACCCCTCTTTGCCTGAAAAGTGTTTTTCCAAACATCGACATGGGTCGTCTCTCTGCAGAGAAATTGCAATTATTTGTCATTTTAATTTGTCTTCCGCCTGCCTCAGAGAGAGAGAGAGAGAAAGAAAGAGGGGGAGAGGGAGAGAGAGAGAGAGAGAGAGAGAGAGAGAGAGAGAGAGAGAGAGAGAGAGAACAGAAGAGGAGGAGGAATGTCCGCATGCGCTTGTCCCGACACGGCCCAGCTCAAGTGATTCATGGCTCGCTCTCAAACATGGAATTAATATTTGAATGTAATTATTACTTCCCCGGCCATTAGCGGCCCGGCTAAATGAAATCATGTGAGTGCGGGGTTTTCATTACCGTGCCATAGATTTATAAACCGGGGGGAGGAAGTGTGTGTGTGGGTGTGTGGGGGGGGGAGAGAGAGAGAGAGAGAGGTCGACAGAGAGGCAGAGAGAGCTCTGAATGAAATGAATGAAAGAGAGAGAGAGAGAGAGAGAGAGAGAGAGAGAGAGAGAGAGAGAGAGAGAGAGAGAGAGAGAGAGAGAGAGAGAGAGAGAGAGAGAGAGAGAGAGGGGAAAAAAGAGAGCAATGAGACATGGAGGAGTAAAAGGAAGGAGGGAGGAGGATTGTGGCCGTTTTTATGTAAGCAAAATGATTGCATGATTGGAGTCAGTCAGAGGCAAAAGAAGAGGAGGGGGTGACTATATGCTCTACACTACAGTCTAATTGAGGCTGATACCGTCTTCACAGTGTGACACACACACACGCACGCACATACACACACAAAGGGAAGCGGGACCAAGCGGGACGTTTTCTCATTACTTTGCTCACATTAGAGGGTGTATAAATCAACAAGGAGGACAGATACCTTAGCGAGGTTTGTAAAAGCCCATTGTTTTACATGGCTTTATGGCAATGTCACAATGAGCTTTGAGGCCCTTTGTAGAGTAGGCATAACTAAGGAGCTGTCTCCACGTAGCAGGATATTTCTAAATGTGGATATTTTTTTCTCCTGGTTACATTGGTTTTGGCCTTCCGTTTCCACGTAAAAGCAGATTTTTAAAACCCACACATCAAAAATCCTGCTTTAAAAATATCCCAGTTAGGGGGCTAAAGTGCACCCGTTACAATGGCGTTTTTATTTTTATCCCCATGTTGCGTTTCCACCTAAACAGGAGAAACGTATTAAAATACCCTGCTACGTGGAAATAGCACCTGGCTTGGTACAGTACACCATTTACATGTACCTACAAAGATTATAGCTTTATGAAAAGAGGCTCAAATTTGTTTCATATATTTTGGCAGGTCACTACTACTCCTACTACTTCTACTATTGCATGTGGTGAAAAAATGACACGTCTTGGTATTCCTAAATAACAAAATGGTACCTTGAAGTAATGACATTGTTCCCACGTAATAATTTTGTATCTTAAGATAATTAATTAGTGGGCTATCCAAAACCAATAAGATTTTGTTTTGGATGTTCCATCACGAAATAGTAATAGTAATTTAGTAAAACATGAAGAAATTAAAGTTTTATGCCATTGTATTGAAGGAATTCATGTTGGTGCAAAGTCTTTATTTTGGTATCTTGTTTTTTTTAAGTGTTGCACTCCATAATTATCTTAATTTGATTTCCATGATATAAACATGACAGTTGATCTTGTTTAAAGAAAAACAGGACAGAAGTTTTCATGTAGCACATTTTTATATATACAGTATATATATAACAGTATTTCATCCTTCCAAATCTCTCTCTCTCTCTCTCTCTCTCTCTCTCTCTCTCTCTCTCTCTCTCTCTCTCTCTCTCTCTCTCTCTCTCTCCCCCCCTTCCCCAGGCACATCGTTCCTCCTCTACAGATTATAAGATGTGTACAGGCATCTAAACCCCCATTTGAGCTGTAGTGACATTCAGATGATGATATTATAGACCAGGACGCTGCATGCACATGCTTATATAACTCATGTTGACATATACATACACACGCATGCATACACATGCCAACATGCACACACATGCATGCAAGCATGCATGCAAGCACGCGCGCACGCACACGCACACACACACACACACACACACACACACACACACACACACACACACACACACACACACACAGAACATCTGTGCTTACATGCACACACAGACATATATCATACAGACACACACACACACAGATACACACGCAGTTCTCTCTGTCTCTCTTTCTGAGTCTCTCTCTCTCTTACTTTCTCTCTCTCTCTCTCTCTCTCTCTCTCTCTCTCTCTCTCTCTCTCTCCCCCTCCCCCCACTACCTCTCTCTCAAACCCATGGTAACAAACACACACACACAAACACACACCACATATACATGGGTGATCCTTACCACTCTTGACTAGGTCACAAGTAAAGGGCCCCATGCAAGCAGTACTCTTCTGCTCCTCCACTGAGCCTGTCACCACAAATGAGAAGCCCATTGGCAGACTGATCGATGGCCGCTGACTGCAGCCGCGTCAGTAGGTGCATTCGAGATGTGTCAACGCATGTATGCGCATTTAGACAGCAATGCACCCTGGATGGAAAATGCTGCATGACGGTTAGATTTCCTGTCAAACTTCGAAATTTCGTCGACGTTGCGTTGACGAGGTGACATGTCACATGGTGTAAAACTATCGCGGGATGAATGCGGCTGCAGTCAGATCTTGCAACCTCTGCAGTTGCTTATCCCCTTCAACGCTCGTCGGCGGACTGCCTCCGAGGTCACGCGTCCATGAACTGGTTGGTCAACAACTCACTCACGTGTGTATATGGGTCTTGTCTCACACCTCTACACAAGTTTGCGCAGGTCCCCACTTCAGCTCCTCCTCACTGCCTGTCCCCCCCACTCATCACACGTGGTGTGTTATTAGAGCAAACCGGTGCGAGCTCATCGTCTCGTTCATATTTGTGGCCGACTTTAAATGCGCTGTATTTAATAACACCCACATCGTGACAACAAGTTCTCGCTGACGTGCGTTGCGCAACGTCGACGCTCGCAATGAAGTCGTATGTGCTAACTGTCTTGGCCGCCTGGACGCCCTTTTCCCTTCTCAAAGCTCAAGACGTCATGTTTCTCATTTCAGAGCGCATCAACATGAAAAATTATCACTTTTTCATTTCACTGTCCACTTTGGTTCTGAAGCGCAAGATCAAGACTGGCTGGCTGGTACGGGAAGGTTAGGCGAAAAAGTATGCAAACCAACTACTGTATTTCCGGATTAGTTCAACTGGCAATCAAATGTTTCAGCCAAACAAGCAATAAAATGTTTGTCTGAGCCAAGGGTGGAGAAACTGGATTGAGAACGTAAAAGCCCTCCCAGATTTTCCTTCTGCCCGTTCTCCCAACACAGGTGATTTCATTTCACAAAAAATTAGCTCATCAACCTGGGTGAAGGGATGTGGTAATTAGGATCAGCTGGTTCACTGAATTGGCGGGAGAAAATGGCTTTCCGACGTTGCCAAACGTTTGGCTGCGTGCGCAGACAGGAATCCCCAAATGCTAAGTAGCTAAGTATTTAACATCGGCAGTCCCATTGGAGCAGTGAAGTGCATGGTTAGAACCTGCTTTCTGGTCGGCTGGATGTTGTAGTGTTTTCCGTGGTTTCTGTACTCCTACCAACTATTTTATATGCTTTGTAAATTAAATTGTATTGTATCAGGCCAATCACATGTCAGTGCAATGTTTGAGTGACAGCAGTTTCCAAACAATCAGACACTCCCCCCGATCCCGAGACCCCTCCTTGTCAGCACTGACAACCACTTTGCTACACAATATAGCGTTATTTAGGGAGCATACCAAAGAATTCCAAGCGACATGACAAGATGGTGGTTCTCGCCCCCTTGACCTCATTCTAAGCCTCACCACGCCCCCTTGACTTCATCTTAAGTCTGCCAATGTTCCCCTTATCTAAAAAAATTGACTAATTCTCCCAATGACAACTAAGCAACTAAACAACTAAGCGTGTACTTGCTTAATTTTGTCTTGTTTGTCCAACCTGTGCTGGGACACTGTGCGCCACCAATTACTCTAGCCAGCGGCCCAGTGAGGTAGTAGTTTGTTATTGGTAATGTGTCTGTTGATTTTATGCTTTTATATACTATGTGTTGAACTTAATAAAGATAATTATATTTAAAAAGATAGTCTATTTAATTAGTTGGGTTTTAAGCTTGTGCATCGTGGGCCACTGGCTGGGGTGAGGGGTTAGCTGCTCACCACAGTCTTATTTATTTAATGTTTGTTGGGGTTTTACCCTTAAAAGTTTGCAGTGCCTTTAACCCTTTGCATGCTGATATATTGAGTGTCTTTAGTCCTAGGATTTGTAGTGGTTATAGTATTGCAGTGTTTCTTGTTTGCATTGATACCCCTGTAGGTGAGCAGCTCTTCCTTCGATCCTCCCAATTGTCTTCAGTGTCATTTGTTTCAATAAACCCTGTATAATTTGATTTGTCTCTTTGGTCTTCTGTGGTGTCCACGACTTACTGGTGTCTGAACTTGTTACATCTTTGGCAACTGTATCAACTGTATTCTTCTCAAACCCCACCCCAGGCTTCCCAACGTCTCCTGGGGGTGCTGTACCGCCCCCGTTGTGAAACACTATCCTAAACTGTGTCATCAAGAGTACAAAATCAGAGCAAGTGGATAAAACCGCCAGCAGACAAGACAACAGGTTCTTGTCATACACTGTGCTGGGCTCCAATGGGACTTCCGATGTTAAACAGCTGCGTGCGCAGCCGAGTGTTTGTAAGCATGTAAAATCCATGTACAGTGGTGCTCATATGTTTACATACCCCAGCAGAATATATGCTTTCTATGCGATTTCTCACAAAATATGAAGGATTACACAAAACCTTTTTTTTCAATCATTGCTAGTGACCGGCTTAAGACATTTATTAGCAATCGTCTGTGTTTACTCTTTCAAAAACATGATCACAACCCAAACTACCCAAATGACCCTGTTCAAAACTTTACATACCCTAGTTTCTGATGCTGAATATGGCCCTGTTTAACATCAAGGACCACTCTAAATTGTTTTGTGGTAGTTGTGGATAAGGCTCTTAAGTTTTTCAGATGACAAAACAGCACATTCTTCCTCACAGAATGGTTGTTTCCTATATCTTTGAATGTCTTGCTGGAACCTCACATTTGAGGTTTCCCCTGAGTGGTTCAATGATGTTGAGATCAGGAGAGTGAGATGGTCACTCAAAAACCTTCATTTTATTCTTTCTGAAGCTAATGACGGGTTGATTTGACTTTCTGTGTCGAAAAATTGTCATGTTGGCACTGTTGGAATTTCAATTCAGAAATGCAATATGAGGGGGTTTGGTTGGAATCAAGCCATTGGGCAAGGGAATCATTGCATTGCAATGATCATTGCAAGGGAAATTGTTCAGGAGACATAGGACAACCAAAAAATAACTTCATGTGAAATATAGGACAACATGAAAAAATGTTTTAAACTGTACAGCAAAGAGGCACTTGAGGAAGATGGGCTGTTGGGGGTTGCCAAGAGAAAGCCATTACTACAAAAATGCAAACATGTTATTTTACATATGATACACCAAATAACATAGTGAGAAGCATCAGAATGCCTGTGACAAAGTCATTTGGAAAAATGAGATAAATATGGAGCTTTATTCAGCCACTATTAACAGCACCATTTGGAGAACAGTCAACGGAGCCTATGATGAAAGTTACACCATCCCTTCTGTGAAACATGGTCATGAACCACTGATGTCATGGGGACATTTGAGTTACAAATGCACTTTACTTTTGGTCCATGCTCACAGAATGATGAATACATTGCCCTGTGAAAAATACTGGAGGAAACTTGACACACATCAGCCTTGAAACTGCACA
>NC_085865.1:33926692-33929192 GCF_034702125.1 Engraulis encrasicolus | reverse complement strand
GTAGCATACATACGTAGGCTACATACTGCACCCGTCACTTCAACGCAGGCCTGCCGACAGCAGGGGGGACAAATGGGTAAGTTTTGCCGGGCCCGGGGAAAGGATTGGCCAAGAATTGGGTCCTCATTACATTTTATTTATGGACAGGGGGGCCCTTTCAGATGTTCTCGTCCTTGGCCTGGTCAAGCTGTCAGCGGCGCTGCCTCAATGTGCAGTTAGCAACGGAGCGCTGGGTACACATGAAGTCACTGGTGATCTCCTTGTATCCTTGGGCTTTCGTCAGGGCACTTCCTGTTGAAAACAAAGTCACATGTTTTATATCATTTCATTTCATTCTATTACATTACACTTGACAGATTCTTTGAGCCAATGTGACTTAAAAACAAATAATTTGTAGTAAACAATATGTGTAGTGCATATATGTAGTAGAATACAGACACGTGGCATATAATATATTAATAACTACTGAGTTTTATTCACATTATACATTGTTTTCATCATGTAAGGTGTTACAATGGCAGGGCGCTGATGACCATGACTACTATCGGGCAGCGGTGCAGCGGGCAGTGGTGACCTAGTGGTTAGGGAGGTGGACTTAAGATTAGTGGGTTGCAGGTTCGAATCCCACCATTACCTATCCCTACACCTCTATCCATGGCTGAGGTGCCCTTGAGCAAGGCCCCTAACCCCACATTGCTCCAGGTACTGTAACCAATACCCTGTAGCCTACCTAAATATCTGTAAGTTGCTTTGGATAAACAGCGTCAGCTAAGTGCAATGTCATGTAATTCATTGTAAGGGATACAAACAGGGAAACTGCCGTAGAGAAACATGTTGAAGATGCACATATCAATACTGCTGATTCCTACCATCCATTAGGTTGTAGAGATTGCAGTAATTCCCTCCGTTGTCTTTCACTGTATACCACGACTCTGACACTGACATTCCCTGTAAAGACAAGTGAGGTGAACAAACTTACAGTAGGCCAACTTTTCTTTCCGAGCCAACATGGTGCCACTGTTAACAGCCCTACTTCTGTTTCACAACAGAGCAGCATTCACATTTGCTACGTTTACATGAGACATTTAATTCTGAATTAACTGACTTTAATTCTGAATAAAAGCTTAATTCCGCTTTGAAAACGACATGTACGTAAACACCTCTTAATTCAAAGATCAAAGTAAACTCGACGGAACTATTTAATTCTGAATTATTAATTCATAATTAAAAACATAATGTGAACGTAGTGAGTGACAGCATTTACACTTTGCATTTAACTTGATCTGCAGTTAAGTGTCAGTGTTTACCAGCTCACAGTCGGATGGCAGGAGGAGGTGTATACGTGCTGACATGACACACACATGACATTGACACATGTTTTGACACAATGTATTACTTTCTTTCTTTGTCATATTGTACACAAGTTTTGCTGTTACCCGAATGGCAGTGAGCAAGCTCTAATGTAAGTGTAAAGTTGTAGTAGTAGTGTACTGGATGATAGTAGTGTAATGGCTGATACATTGGTCGTGACATAACGTGGAAAGGGTCGATTGCAGTGTTTTTTTCCCAGTTTTTTTCCCAGTACACAGCTCAAACCATGGCTACAGATTAAAAGTTCTAACTGAAACACTACAGTGAGTGAAAGAAGAGAGCATTTCCACTTCATGGCTATATTTATCACCAGATCACCAGTTTAGCTTCAGCGTTGACCAGATCACAGCTGGACTGTGATGGTGGCAATAGGTGTGAAGGGTGTTGACAAGTGTTTTGACACACTTTTACAACTTAATTACTTTGACAGACATATGATATTAATCACAGCTGGATTGGCCAGAACTTGGCATACAGGGCATTCGCTCGGTGGACTGCTGATGATGTTGGCCTGGTCCTGAGCTCAGTGCTATCAGTCCTTATCCCGCTGTAGCAGACCTCTCTGAGTCAGAATTAAATATCCATTTTGGCTGTTGTGGTCAAATAGCTCGTCGTAGAAAACTAAAAATGTTGGCACTGGCTTCATTGTCTCTCTCAATGCCTGCCGGATTGGTCTTGGCTGAAAATGATTTTATTCTCCCAGCACAGCCCTGATATTAAGACACAGAAAAGGTCCTTACCGAAACACTGCAGTGAGTGAAGAAGCCGAAGGAGACCAAGTGGAAGGTGATGTCATCGACGGTCTTGAGCGGAGTGGTGTGTTTGGCTGTGATGAAGTGGGATGATGCCGCCTGGAGCTGAAGGGAAGAGCAGGATACACACAGCATCATACAACACAACAGATATTATTAAAATATACAAAACACACAAGCACACAGACACACACACACACAGCACACAGAGACAGACAGGCACACACACACACACACACACACACACACACACACACACACACACACACACACACACACACACACACACACACACACACACACACACACACACACACACACACACACACACAGTTCACATGCAGACATACACACACGGTCACACCTGACACACACAC
>NC_085865.1:33901692-33924192 GCF_034702125.1 Engraulis encrasicolus | reverse complement strand
AGTCAGCTTTTATTGTCAGTTTCTTCATGCACAGGTCATACAAGGAAATTGAAATGATGTTTTCTCTCTATACCATGAAGGATATAGACATACAGGACTGACATGTACAGACTGACGTAAGTAAGCAGATCTTACCATTGCACGTGGCACTCTGCATGGAAGGGTCTCTGCGCATCGCAAAGTACAACAAGTCCCAGAACAACAGTGCCAATCAGGAGCAGGCGGGTAAGTTGCATGGTGGTGGCAGATCTGTCACAGACGGACAGAGTCGTAAACAAACTTTGATGGGGTTGAAGAATCTTTATGCATCTTTCAGTGCAGCGAGCGGAGACTCAGTATCACAGGATGGTCATGTGCAAAACCCCTGAAGGAAAGAGATCAAATTCAATTAAGGGCCCTAGAGTCTCTGTCGCCCTGAGAGCAGGGCTGGACTGGCCATCTGGCATAGCGGGCATTGCCCGGTGGGCCCTGCACCCTCGTGGGCCCCTATTTTCAAAACTGTAAAAAATAAAAAAAATAAAAATATTTAAAAATGGCCCACCGGTGAGTCAGTTCTTATGAGGGCCTCCTTCAAGCCAAAAGTGCCCGGGCCCTATTTGTCCCTCAGGCCAGCCCTGCCTGAGTGTCTGGAGTGGGGGGAAAAAACACTACTCAGATCACTACCCAGAAGGACTTCTACAGGCCAACTTCTGAGGAATATGTTCAACTGCAGCTGTGCATGAATAGGGAACTGGTGGACCCTTATGATAAACTTATGGAGTTACTGTACAGACACCGTTCCACAGCAAGTAATCAACTTAAGCGGCCCAACTGAAGTGGCCTATCTCAACTGAACCTTTTTACCCATGAAATTCATTGAAACAGCCATGTGCATATGACGGCTTACAATGTTCTGGGGAGGCCCTCGAAAATTACTCAGTAGCCTATATTTTGAGTTATTAAAAAAAAGTTCACACCTTCCACCCGCATGCAATAGTGGAGTTGTACACTGGCAACTAAGTTATTACTGCAATAGCACCGTGGCACGTCATGTGGAGTTATGGGAACAGTCACGCCTTCCCGCTGCTAGTGTATAATCCTTACAAAAACTACAGAGTAACCGCTGGAGTGACGACAACAGTCCTGATAGGTCTATGCCTGCTTTGGGGAGGAGAGACAGCGAGGTGGCAACTCTTTCCCCTCAAATGATCTTGCTATGTAGAATGTCAGATCGTGAGAAACGTGGTTAACTAAGAATAGACAAATCACTGAAAAAAGCAAAGGTAGGCCCCTACAGTTATGATAATGGCAGCTTTTGACACAAGTGGATAATAATGGTAAGGTCTCTTGCGTTTTGACGCGTTTCCACGATGTTGCTTACACGTTGTGTATATTTGAAGTATACCACGTAGTTGATGTAGTAAAACACAAGTTCAATCTTACAAACACAAGTTTAACTTTCCCATTCACTGTAGGTCAACTGAATGTTGTATTGATAGAATTAATAACTTACGACTTTTAGAACCATCGAATGAAAGGAAGTCGCGATAATGAAAGATTGGAAATGGATATGCGAGAATGAAGCGTGGTAAAATGGTCTGTATATGTGAAGAAGGTTCGGGGGGAAAATGATGACTTAGTACAAACAGTGTGTTTTCTTTTCGTCTTTAGGAAACATACCACTCCATCTCTGTTTTACGCGCGAGCGAGCGCGCGCACAGACACGCACACACACTACCGCGAGTCGCGACTCACTCACATGGTTGTAGATGGGCACCGTGGATGACATTAATCTGAAGTTAATCCTGTAAAATATTCCGTGGTCAATGCTTTTTGAATGTATGTGCCGTGTTACTTTCATGGTTACTTCGGCGCTGTTCTTATTTCGTGCGTGCGTCCTTGCGTGTTAACTGATCTCTGCATTGTTCACTCATCCTAAACACCACACATTTTTTTTCAGAACATGCGTAATGGATCAGAGACAAGAAGATTCGACGGCCACTGTGGATGTAGCAGAAGGTCTTGAAATGTTAGAGATACGAAATGATGTAGAACCCAGTCGAACCACAGAGGTAAGAGCTCACTGTACTAAATATGTATTGTTGTGGCAGGCACAACAAAATGATAATATCCTGAGATAAAAGAACATGTAAAAAATGTAAATGTGTCAGCTAATGAATGATCCTTTTGGGGTCTTTTTCTCAGAATAATAATAGTAATATGATGCATTGCCGGAATTAAATGTTTGTTCAATGACACCCCAGCGCATCTGATGATTCTTCCTAAATCCTTCTCTCTCTCTCTCTCTCTCTCTCTCTCTCTCTCTCTCTCTCTCTCTCTCTCTCTCTCTCTCTCTCTCTCTCTCTCTCTCTCTCTCTCTCTCTCTCTCTCTCTCTCTCTCTCTCTCAGTATCATCCTCTCCTCTGCCCTTATGCTGTGGAGGAATTCGAGTTGCCCACCAGCCTTCAGCTTCATGATCTGCCATTGTTCCCTCAGTGGCACCTGCCACTCAAGCTCACGGCTTCCTTGATGGTTTCCACGTTCCTCTATACACTGCTAAGGGACGTGGTGCAACCGCTGGTCACCCAGAGCCGGAATGACTCCTACAAGATCCCCATCCTGGTAATGAACAAAGTGCTACCCTGGACCTCCATCACCTTGCTGGCCACCGTGTACCTGCCCGGGGTGCTGGCAGCAATCCTTCAACTGCACAGAGGTGAGAGAGAGAGAGCTCATTTCCAGGGGCAGAGCTATAGGGTGGACGATCAGAGCATTTGCCCCAGGGCCCTCATGTAGGCCTATTGGTGGTGGGGCCCCTATTGTGAACATGGCAGGCTGTATGGGGGGGGGGTCTCAGTGTCTTGCCCTGGGGCCCTGCATGGAAAATTTTTCACACTCATTTTACACAGATACACACAGCAAGGATCGGAACTTGCACACCAATTAACTAATTAAGTATATATTATTGATTAAAGTGTTACCCAAATGTCACCGCACCATCCTCAGGCTGTGTGTTGGGAATGAACTTGACCATCAAGGCTTGTACTCTCTCTTTCTCTTTATCTCTCTCTCGCTCTCTCTCTCTTTCTCACACACACAAACACAAGCATACGAGACTTAGGGAACATCAATTTCATGATTGACAGTCATCAGGAACCATGGGAAGTAATGTCTGTTGAGTTTATATAAGAAAGGTTGTGCTGTGCTGGGCAGGCTCTTGTCCAATCCACAGGCTCCAATTCAAGACCTCCCCGAAAGCCTGAATTTAACTTGTGACAACAGATTTATGTTTAAGTTGGCGCTGTTTGTTAGAGTCAGTAGTGTCAGTCAGTCAGTAGTATCATTAGTGTAGTGTATTATTGCTTTTTATAGTGTCCTTGAGTGTTTCGAAACACACTTAGCCTATAAGTAGAATGCATTATTGTTGTTGTTGTTGTTGTTGTGGTTGTTGTTGTTATTATTAGCCTCTTAAGGCAGTGGTGCTCAAACTGTGGTACGCGTACCACTGGTGGCACTTGAGACATCTCTGGTGGTACTTGGAAGAATTATTTTTTTTGTGCATTGATTTGAAGGCTGATCAAGTTGTTGCAGTTGAAAATGTCTCTTTGGTTGAATTGTATGAATCTGAAAACATAATGAAGAATAATACTAGGCAAGCAAGAAATTTAAAAACAAACTTGCACTGAATATGACCGTAGCAGTTGATGCCATTATGAACCTCTCCTGTAGGTCTATTGACTGGCAAAAGTGAATAAGGAAGGCCTCTACTGCGATATTCTAATGTTGGTTGTCAAGGTGGTACTCGGAGAGCTCAATATTTTCTCAGGTGGTACTTCACGCAAAAAGTTTGAGAACCACTTTTTGAGTGATGGGTTTACTAACCTAAATTCAAGCTACGCTAGCTGACATCAATCAATGGCCCACACCACCAGTTTCCAGTTATTCAGCCAAGTTTTGGCTCCACAGACCTGGGCGGCTCACTGTGCAGATGATGTTGGACAATAGGGCTTCAACTGTTGAATTACCAGTAGGGACATTTATCAGTAGGCTGTCTTACGTGCTCCTTAGCATACCTGCCTTTGACAAAGACCCATTGTTTTCAGTTGTTGGATTCAACAGTCTGATGAAGAAAAGAAAAAGGAACAATGTCAAATGCACAAATCACTGAAGCTAGACACTCAGCAATGTGGTATGTAAGATGAGTGGTAGAATGACAGTAACACCACCAACTCTGATTTGTTTTGGACGAGGGAAAACACTGAATGAATGAAAAGTGATGTTATATCGCTCCATGTTACCTCTTGCTTCCATTTTGTGAAGGCAGGAATTTCCCATTCTCTGCAGATACAAAAGACTTAAATCCCTTAAATATATAGCAGTGAGTCAGATGGCTTAGATCAGTCCCTAATTATACTTCAAAAGTGGCAGGTGATAACCAGTTATATCAAGGCTAAGAAATACAGTAGTGGTTGAAATATTTATTATTGTTGAGCTTAAGTACAGTATTTGTAGCAGATACAGAGCATTTGAACAGAGCAAAGGCAAAGTTCAAATATTTGTGAATGGCAAGAATTCACACACAGATGATAGGATATCTGATCAGTCATTTCCAGTCATACAATAGCAAGACAAAAAAGTGCATATGAAACACTCAAACACACACACACACACAAAGGCACACACATATTAAAACTGTTCCAGCTTCAAAAAATGACAAAAAATGTGCAATATTGACTAATATGACCTGAATGAATGAAAATCTTCACACGCACACACACACACACACACACACGGGTCACGCACCGAGTGATGTTTTAATCCTGGCGTCTTGGCCTTTACCCTCGTGACTGCATGGCTCCTCCCCTCTCTCCACAGATTCCTTTCTGGGTAGCAGTTAAAGTCCGCAAGGTGTAAATTTAGGCCTTGCATTCTGCCCATGCCTTTGTGGTTGCAGGAGCAGGCGTATTGTCATGCTGTTCAGAGAGACAAAAAGGCTTTGGCATGTCTGTGAGGAAGAAGAAGCGGCTGAACAAAACCAAACAGACAGGATTCTGTGTATGCTTTTGGGAAATATAGTGTAGTGCTTTACCGTAGGCAACGAGTAAGTTTAGGCCTTACATTCGGCCGATGCCTTTGTGGTAGCAGTCAGGGAAGCCGACAAGGGGAAAGAAAGGGGTCAGCTGTCCTGGGCCCAGAGAGAGGAAAAGCTCAGGCATGTCGTTGAGGAGGAACACTCAGCAGGACACTCATTTTTAAAGCAGGCAATGTGTGAATTTAACCTGTAAGTTTAGTCCTTACATTCTACCCATGCCTTTGTGGTGTCAGGAACAGGTGTATTGTCATACACACAATAAAAAATGCAAATTATGTTGAAATGCAAGTATTAATTCAATACTTGGAGAGCACTCTGGGAATAAATACAATCTAGAAGATTTTAAATCGATGCTCTAAGTGTTGTATGAATCAACACTTCATTTGCAACTGTGCAGACTCAAGGGAAGAAAAGCTCAGGCATGCATGTCAAAAGAAAGAAGAAGAAGCTGAGTAAAACTCAACGGACAGGATACTGAGTATGTTTTTTGGGAATAAGGTGCAAAATTTACCAGAGATCGCTTACTTCACTCCCACGCCCTAACCCCTGCGTCTAACACAAACACGTCTGAGCGCTGCCTGGAGGGTAATCTCCTTATATAGGTCACGATGTCGCTGAAGGAATTTATATTGTTGCTAAATGTGTGTGCGTTAACCCATCACAAATATTTGCACTGCTGGCAATGACCAGTTTACAGCAGTTTTGAGGTAGGGAGGCCACAGCCATGGAAGGTCAAACAACTGGGAGCTTGTCACTTGCGGGGAAAGGTGACGCACAGTTCCCTTCAGGCGAGTGTGAAGAGGAAATAGTGGGTGTAAAGTAAATACTAACAGCTGGCTGTGTCTAGGTGGTTAACAACACTGGGCACTACTATCCCTTATCTGTTGCATAGTCCGATATTTATTTGCCAGGCTGTGCCCTCCTAGTGACGCAACACTTTCAGCGTTGCAACTAGTCAGGTGAAAAGCAGTGCAAGTACTTTCTGAGTTCCCGCAAATACGGGAACTCCTCCCACTTTGTCGGTAAGCAAACAACCATAAGCAAACCAAGGGAGGCAGGTCAACCATGCCATTTGGAAAACGTTAATTGTTAGGCTCTTGGTCAGACCAAGTCTCGAAGAGATTTGAACGTCTATGATAATCAGGCTAGATATTTATATCACAGAACATGCGTTAATGTTGTATTGTATGGTGGAGAAAGGAAAGAAAAGGAAAGAAGGGTTTTTTTTCATCAGCAAGATAACACCAGATCAAGGGTTTGTAATTCGAAGTATTGTGTCACTGTGTAAGACATTAGTAAATGTGTTTGATGTTTGAAGATTCTCTTTAATCCAGGTAATGTAACTGAATTAAGTTTGCACAGAGACTCTGTTGAACGGTAACGTTATTGGCACCCAAATTGTAATGACCAAGTCATAACCTGTGATGTCATAGTTATGTTGTTATGATGTAGTTGAGAGTTTTCAGCAAAGAGTGAATGAGACCTCTAGCGGGCCCATTTACAGAAAGAGGCTATGTGCAGTTGTAACCACCGGGGGGCAGCATCATAGAGGTTGATGGATCACTGAACCAACTTTTGAAACGTTTTTTAAGGCTGAAAAACTACTGAGTGTTCCTTTAACTCTTGACACTGGTGTGTGCAGGGGCGGAGCTACAGGGGTGGCTAGGGGAGCAATTGACCCCCCCGAAATCTGATTGGCTACCCCAACTGCCCCCCCCACCAGATGATTGAAGGCACCGCAAAAACATTAGCAGATTTGAAGTCTTTGACTGCGATGTTCCTCCTCTACAGTAGATGGTGCAATGCACGTCCTGCCTCACAGCCCCTTTCAAGTCAATGGATGTGTGTAGCAGTAAACCGGCTGTGTGTGTAGCTATGGTGAAAGAAGAAGAACTAGGAACCACTGAGTGAAACAGAAAAGCATAGTCGCGTTCTTTGTTCATATTCTTTGAGAAAAGGCTGCGCTTGTGATTCAAAACTCATGAGATGGATTTTATTCTCGACTGGACTGACGTATATCGGTGGGCAGGCTGCACAAGCACTGTTCATTCATGAAAGAAACTGGTCAATCGATGTCCGTTTCATGAATCAGAATGAAGGACAAGTCATTGCTTGTCACGAAGGGCAGCTAGAAGCCAGCATGACTGTAAATAGACAATTGCAGGTGGGTGAAATTGATGCTTTTAGGTGTTAATTTCTGTGATTTCATACCCATGTCTGCTGAAAATGCTGCTGATGAAAACGTAAAACTGTTTCAGTCTTTTCTATGTCCGTGTAGAACTTTCTGATTTATGAAACCAGTATCTTTGATCAGAACCGTTTGCCCGTGTCATAATAAAATGCATAGATAATTCATGACCGATGTAGTACTAGTCAGTAGCCTAACTACATAGACTACAGCCTCAGGGCAGCAGACAAGTGTAAGGATTTGATCTACAGTAGCCTAAAGTTATGGCTGAAACCTTCATTGAATGGATAGATTGTTATTGTTGTGTTCTGATATTTCTATAATAATCACAGACTGGTTGGCTTTCATCTGTAGTCCCTGGAAGTTTGATGTTGGAAGTGTTGGAAGTGTGTGTGTGTGTGTGTGTGTGTGTGTGTGTGTGTGTGTGTGTGTGTGTGTGTGTGTGTGTGTGTGTGTGTGTGTGTGTGTGTGTGTGTGTGTGTGTGTGTGTGTGTGTGTGTGTGTGTGTGTGTGTGTGTGTGTGTGTGTGTGTGTGTAAAAAAAAAAAAAAAGTAAACACGACATAAACAGGTTGGCTGTACATGACTCGTTATGTCTATAAACCATTGCCCCCCTGAAATACACTTGGCCACCCCCTTGCTACCCCAAGGATAAAAGTCTAGCTCCGCCACTGGTGTGAGAATGATTTGGCACGATCCAAAGCCTTTTCTTAGGTTGCAGACACCAAGTACAACCACTTCCCTCTCTGTCTGGTGAGGTGGGTGTTCGTAGGAACTTTGGAAACATTTTAAAGCTGACAAAAACTGCTTAGTGTTCCTTTAAAACATTTTGACACTGTGGTTTAAGGATGACTCATCCCCTTTGTGTCTGCGCAGGCACACAGCAACTTCCCCTTGTGACTGGTGAGGTGGATGTTTGTCTTATCACTTGAAGCAAAACTTTCAAAACACCAACATTTTAAAGCTGAAAAAAATGCTTAGAAGAACAACTTAGGAAACTATGTTTGAAAATATTTCTCTCTGTGGCTGGTGAGGATGTTCTTGTCATCATTTACAGAACAACTTTGGAAACAACATAATTTTAAAACAAAATGCTTAGTGTCCCTTTGAAACATTGTCACACATTTTCACAGTTTTGTGTCTGGCACCAAGTACAGACACTTCCCTTAGTGGCTGACGAGGTGGATGTTAGTGTTATCACTTGGAGAACAACTTCAGAGACTTTGGAAACATTTTTTTAAAACCTGACAAAAAAAACTACTTAGTAACCATACAACCTATTGGTCTTAGGGGATAGCCCCTTGAGATCAGATATCTTATTTTCAAGCGTGTGTGTGTTCCTTTAAAACTTTTTGACACACCAGTGTAAGGGTGACTCAACACCCTTGTGTCTGGGCAGGCACCTTGGGTTATCACTGAAATAACTGCTGAACCACTGTGCCATTTAAACTTTTTGGCATTCTTGACTCATCACCTTAGTGTGTGTGCAGGCACCAAGTACAGCCAGTTCCCCGCATGGCTGGTGAGGTGGATGTCTGCGAGGAAGCAGCTGGGTCTGCTGTCCTTCCTGCTGGCCTGCCTACACGCCCTCTACAGCCTCAGCTACCCCATGAGGAGGTCCTACAGGTACAAGCTGCTCAACTGGGCCTACCAGCAGGTGAGCTCAGGACCAACACACACACACACACGCACGCACGCACGCACGCACGCACGCACGCACGCACGCACGCACGCACGCACGCACGCACGCACGCACGCACGCACACACACACACACACACACACACACACACACACACACACACACACACACACACACACACACACACACACACACACACACATCCTGGGTTAGAAAAAAAGATTGTGCCCATCCCCTGTAAAGTTGTGGGGACAAAGACTGATTCGAGTTTTAGTTGATAGATGTCCTCCACACTCTTGACGTCCTTTCCTTGCATTTATTTCAGTGCAAGCAACGTTTCAAACGTGAGGAATCATTGCCA
Organism: Engraulis encrasicolus; assembly: GCF_034702125.1. Classification (NCBI taxonomy): domain Eukaryota; kingdom Metazoa; phylum Chordata; class Actinopteri; order Clupeiformes; family Engraulidae; genus Engraulis; species Engraulis encrasicolus. The sequence goes on along the minus strand of NC_085865.1, from coordinate 33,914,932 downwards.
TGAAATAAATGCAAGAAAATGATTTCAAGTGCATGGACTGCCATCAACTTAAACTTAACACACACCACACCTTGCCTCATTGAACTCAGGTGCAGGATTGTGTGTGTGTGCGTGTGTGCTTTCCCTCTTTTGTCATTTCAGTCTAGCAGTGTACAAACAAACAAAAGCACTGCTGTTGAATTCATCCTCTTTTATTCTTCCTATTCCTTTTCTGAAACTAAAATCACCTGCTGAGTCACGTCTAGTGTTTTGGAAGTTTTAAAGTTGGCCAATCACAATGCAGCAGACTTGATTTGATTTGATTTGAATCTTTGGATGCAACACGGATAGGGTTTTGAGGGAGTGACGACAAAGCGTTGGCCAATAGGCACAGACACAGTTTGAAAAACAACAGGTTGTTCCCATCAACAATCTTCCGATGTCTCATTGATCGGGCCCAGACTAAATATTCCCCTAAATCTCACATTTAGTCTGGCTTGTCAGGCTACCCATATCAGCCAATTTTGATTAGTCAGTGTTGAGATGCTTTTTTTTCTTGTGAACTAATTCCGTTGCACAGAGCTAATGGTTAAATATCTGATTTTGCTGTTGTAGGTGAAGCAGGATAAAGAGGATGCATGGGTGGCGGATGACGTGTGGAGGATGGAGATCTACGTCTCCCTTGGAATTCTGGGACTTGGAGTCCTGGCGGTGATTGCTATGTCCTCTTTGCCATCCGTGAGTGGGTCGTTCAACTGGAGAGAGTTCCAGTGCATTCAGGTAACAAAAAGGGCGTTCATGATGGTGTAATTTTGACGAGGTTGAAAATTTGCTAGGCAGCGAGCCTGCTCAGTGTATCCGCGTGAAGCATCCTGGTTAGAATTTGCCGTTCACGACGCAGTTGAAGGGAGTGACCTCTGCGCGGCAGTCGTGTCACATGGCGTTGAACCATCGCGGGAACAAAAGTTTTGTCAAGCTGCCACGCAGTAACAAAAACCTACTGCGCTGGGCAGAAGACCTCCTCCATGATGTGAGGAATCTGCCGTGATTGGTGTTCATAGCTCATGTGATTCATGTGTGTGTAGTTGAACGTGCTTCTTTTTCTACATGCTGAAATGCATTTCATGCTCAAATGCAGCATACTCAGAGTGGTATCATCCATATATATGGTCGCACAACCCACTTACAACAGTAAAAAAGAGAAACAAACCACCCTGTCGTCACATGCTCCATCTTCGCCACGTTAGGAGTGTATGCCGTAGGTTACAAAACCAGTACTATTCTGCGGGCCGCCTGCCCGACGGTTAGAGTAGTGGTTGCGCGCCTGACTTCCATTCGTGAGGTCCCCGGTTCGAAACTGCACCGAAACACGGGAAGTCTTTAGTTGCTGATGGTTTATGTGGAAACAGACCCGTTGCGAGCGACTTATCTTGTCCTTTATGTATGAGAGTGCACGAAACAGAGTGGCCTTTGTGGTTGGCGCGCCATGGTAAAGCTACATATTGAACACCTGGGTTCAATCCTCGCAGGATGGGTTGGCGCTGTTAAGTAATTTTAAAACGGTCCTATCTGAATGACGACTTTGGTCCCAAAACACAAAATGAATAGCCTAAAGTGAGCACTAATTAACTGAATTATTACATGGAAGTGAAGCCAAATCATCACAAATTTAACTAAGACTTGTATCATAATTCACCGAGTGGTAACCTGTGTCTCTACCTCAAGACCATCCGGTTTCTCTTCGAGAGGCAGAGAGAGTCTCGGATTTCACAAGCATGTGCCGACATTGGTAAGCGCGTCATGGAATTAGCGCCATGATGATTTAATTCCACGAGAGGGCGCCCTGGTACACCCGCTGTCAAAAAAGGTAGATCCACCCACAGACCTATAGATCCACCTTCTTTGCCGCTGTTGAAATCTCGTCGTCCTGATGTGTCCAGCTTGGTTGCGATGCAGTTATCCCCTCCTTTTTATGACCAAGCAAATCACGTTTTGATCAAATCTTTTGCTGCGTGGTTGCAAACGAGCCTAATGGCATGTACAATAAACGAGACACAGAGCACATCATGAAGCCAAGTAGTTATTTCCTATGCGACATCATTACATTACTGTACACTTGGAAGACACTTTTATATATATATTTTTTTAAAAACTACAGTTACTTAAGTAGTATATTAGACTGTCGAGACTCCCTGGAACGATGTGGGCTTAGTTGCCTAGCTCAAATTCACCTCAGCCATTACCTACTGACTAAGGTGGGATTCGAACCTGCAGCCCTCAGGTCCCTAAACCAGCTCCCTAACAGTTAAGCCACAGCTGCCCCATTGTGACTTGAGCTGTCCTTATTAACCTTTCTACCAGAGATATTATAGACAGAGATACGTCATTCTATTTCTTTTCCGGTATCCACTTTGTCAGGTGACCGCCCCTTTAGGAGACCTTCGGTTAGGAGACCTTCTGAGTCCTGAGGTTGAAAATAAATGGAGTCCCCTTAGCGCTGTAGATGGCGGTAGCGCACTTTTTGTGCAAACACCTCAAAAATAGAAAAAGAAGGAGGGGACAATGCCCCCTTAGGAGACCCAACTTGAGCACACTCTTTAGCATTGGGTGGGCGTGTTTTGCATCCTCTTTATTAAATATCCAACCTCTTTGTTTCTGTGTTCCTTGCAGAGAACCCTGGGATACCTGTCTCTGCTACTGTGCACTGCCCACTGCCTGGTGTTTGGCTGGCGGAAGTGGGTGGAGCTGAAGCACTACGTGTGGTACACCCCACCGTCCTTCATCCTGGCCTCGCTGCTTCCTGCCCTCGTGCTGTTGGTCAAGATGGTGCTGTGTCTGCCGTGCCTGGACCGGAGGCTGGAGCGGATTCGCAGAGGCTGGGAAAGACCGCACTGCCAGTAGCTAGCTACACACATGGGGTAACCCCAGTAGGTGCCAGCATTTCAGACAGCTTTAAGACTTCTTCAGGACTTTTTAAAATGTGCTATTATATTGTCCTCTTTACAGCAAAAGTAAAAAGACAAAGGCACATAATTGGTCATTGGTTGAGGCCGGTATCAAGATGCTTGCCATGCACTTGACTAATAATAAGCATTTAGTCATCTGAACCATTTTGTCACATGTAAATGGATACAATCTGCTGTGAATGGATACAACTTGGTGTGCATGGAAACACCTTGCTGAGCATCCCTACCCTTTTCAGCTTCTGGCATGGATTGCTCACACTGTACGTCAAATCAAAGCTTCATTGTTATATTGTTACATGCACTAGGCTGTATTGCAGTTCTTTCCACAATGAAACCAAAAGGCAAGGCCATGGAGATGGAAAGTAAAATACTGTAAGGATGTGACACCATCTTACAGGGTGATGGGTCCACCCATGTAAAGCAATACTACATGGATGTAAGATGTTGAGACCTAATACAACAAGGCCTGTGGTGGAGACTCCTTGGACGACCAACCAAAAGTTAGCCGGGGAACATGCTTGTTGTGTGACTTCAATTACACACACAACTGCGTGCGACCTTGTGCACATACTTGCAAAAGAGCTATCAGAGTGCTACACAAGATACTGGCGGTATCATTTAGGAGGCAGATGGCAAATGGGGCTCTCGTTAATATTTTCCATCATTGTTGCACTCTACTGCAACCTGAACATGGAAGTTCGGAAGATTGCCCCTCACGGTTCTGCCAGTATTGTACTGTACGCACATGTCTGCGTACCTTGTGCCTGATGCTCTTAACGCATGGAAAATTGACATAAAATATACGCATGGCACACGCATATCCTGCAACAAACATGTCCCTGGCCTTAGTGTCACTTTCAGACCCTTGCAACAACCTTTAAAAAAAACCTCCATCATAAACACACATGCGAAGTCTGCACTAATATTACAGAAAAAGGTAACCCCAGCAAGCTGACTTTTCTATCTGGCTGGCGTTTAATTGACTTCACCAGATCCATTACTTTGTGTTAAATTATGAATGAGTCATATGATATTTAGTTATGTGGGACTAAACTGAAAAAAACAAACTTGTAAAAAAAAAACGTTTCTGTGTTCACTTATGCTTGTGAATGAATATGAGTTTAACTGTAATGTTTCAAGTGTGATATATGTAAAAGGTTACATTGACAAAGGTAAGACTATTAGTCAGTAGTTATATAGTCATTGTACATTTTCCCATTGATACGTAACAAAATGACTTTTATATTATTTAATAAACTTACAAATATTTGAACTGATAGTTGTAGTGGCTGTTTTGTTTTTTTACCACAAGGTGGCAATGTAGCTCCACTTTTGCCAGAGCCGTATATTTTGCACGCATTTACAGGTCTTAGGTAGGCCTACAGTTATAGCAGAGATTCTTTAAGTATAGAGATATGCCAACATAATAGGTTTCTATGGGCACCTAACATGACCAGGTTCCGGTCTGCCTAAAGGGGCGTGTCATAATGCTCCTAGCATTGAATAGAACAGTCCTCGGGTCTGCCTAGGTCTGCCTAAAGGGGGATTTTCCCCCTCCAATAATAGAACCCGGAAACAATGGGCCAATGGAACCTCTCTCTCTCTACTCTCTCTGGTTATAGTATTCAGGCTTCTGGCTTAATTTGCCAGACTAAAAGATAGCCATTGGGCATTCCTTATTTCAACAAGTGTTAAAGGTTCAGGCTCAGGATTTTTTTCTACTATCAGACCTACAGTATGTCTGTGTCTATGTGATGAATTTAACTGGCTGAGGCCATTATCTGCAGGTATGCACAACTCTGTCCAGCAGAAAAGCCTAATGTAGAGGAAGTGGACCCAAATACATGACACGAAACACAAAGTGGGGGGGATATTTACAGAGGTTTATTTACAAGGGTAAGGGGTTTATGTACAAGGGAATTTATTTACAGTATTTACACAAATGGGATGGGGATTTATTTACAGGGGGTATTTACAAGCCGACAAGGGGGGACAAACAGGTCACTTGTCCCGGGCCCAGGGAGAGAGGGGGCCCAGAATTGGATCCTCATTACATTCTATGTTTAGGGCCCTTTCAGTTGTCTTTGTCCCGGGCCCAGCCAAAGCTGTCAGCGGCCGTGGGTGGGGTATTTACAGGTGGGGGTGGGGGCTATTTACAAAACATGGTATATACATATGTACAGGAACAGAGAGCATACACACACACAATACAGGAGCCAATCACAGACGGGGACATGGGGCACATACACTGACAGGACAAACAGCACAAACACAACCACTGGACACACACACACACACACACACACACACACACACACACACTGGGGAACAGAACAGGAGCACAGCTTAGTTGGCTGCAGAGGCCCTCCTCCTGAAGCAGCAGAAGAGCCTTCCTCCTGCGGCGGCTTCCCTCTCGGCCCTGGCTGCCTCCTTGGCCTCCTTCTTCTCCTGCTTTTCCTTCTCCTTGGCAAGTTTTTTGGCCTCCCTTTCTAGCCTCTTGGCCTCCTTTTTCTCCTCTTTTTCTTTCTTTTTTCTTGCCTTCTCCTCATTCTTTCTCCTCGCCTTCTCTGCAGCGATCCACCTCTTATCTGCTTCTTTGAGCAGTTTTCTATGCAGCTCCGCTCTCTTCTTCAGCTCCGCCTCCTGCCTCTTAGCGTCTTCCTTGATCCAGTAGGCCTCTAGGCCCTGGCACCTCTCCTGCTGCCACTTGGTGATCCTCAGCCTCCTCCTCTCCAACTCAGCCTCCCTACGCTGATGCTGGACCAAGTGCTGCCGCATCTCCTCATACTGGTAGTGCTCCTAAAACAGAGGAGCACAAGGTCTGAGGTCTACGGCGCAATACAGTAACCTGGTTCTCATGCGATGGTTGTTACCAACCATCTGGAACATTGACAATCGCTTAGCTCTGGAAAGGCATAGGTGTGTTCAAAACAGCTCGAACCTGATTGGAGAATTCACATGGCTTTTTTTTAATCACGTACTACTTCAACCACTGACTTGTATATATCCCGTCCCACGATTCTGATTGGACAGGCTGTGAAATATCTGATTGCGTTCAGGCTTGTCCAAGATCTCCAGACCCTCGTGCAAGCTCATGAAGATGCACGAAGCACGAAGGGTCTGCGTGAGAGCCAGGCTAGCAATACAGGTGATGGTGAAGTAAATCTACATGGTCGCCACATGAGCTTGCAAATAAAATTGTAATGTTTATCCATCACTTTATCACTATCTTGGCTTTTGTCTCTCCACTGACTCCCATTTTACTGTTTTCTTGGGTCACGAGAAGGGGTGTGTGGTAGATGTATCACTAGTTATAAAAAGTATGATGATTATCACATCATATAAGAGTAGTAGTCAGGGAAGCTGGCAGGGGGGACAAAGGGGTCACTTGTCCCAGGGCCCAGGGAGAGAGGGGGGCCAGACCTGAGTCCTCAATACATTGTTTGTATCGGATTTAGGGCCCTTTCAGATGACTTTGTCCCGGGCCCAGCCAAAGCTGTCGGCGGCCCTGGTAGTAGTAATGGATGTTAGATTATAATTACTTTTATTTACTATTATGTCATAGATGTCATCGAAGCTAGCTGTCTGTGTGCTCTTAGTTACCTGCAGGTGGTTGTGCAGGAGGGGCATGTTTTGCTGGACCTTCCTGGTCTCTTCCCGCAGGCTCCAAGAAGAGAAGACCAGTGGAACAGCAGCATCATCGCAACTGACTGGACAAGGTGCCTAAGGAGCAGAACAACACACACACACACACACACACACACACACACACACACACACACACACACACACACACACACACACACACACACACACACACACACAGACACACCATGTTTGTATGTATGCAGGTGGGGGAACTTCAATGTTTCACTTATACATGTGTGTGCAATGTGTTTGATGTTTCCAGTATCTATTTAAATGCAGAAGTGTGCAACAGATTGATTTAATTTCATTTCATGTATTGTTTATTTGACAGGGAAAGTGCACAGCAATTGAGCCACACAAGAAAAAAGCAAAAAAACAACATTCTCATTACTTTTTAGCTGAAAAATCATTATACTGCGTTCTGTTGTGGTATTACTGTCTACACAAAACCACGGTGTCAATGGAGAAGTGCAGTATAATTCGCATTATACTGCGTTCTTGGCTAGTACGACGTAACCTCCTAAAACCAAAAAGCGCAGTATAATCAGTTTTTTGCATTTTTTTCTGAAACGGGACCAAGTTGGGCCAAAAAAATTTAACACAAGAAAAAGAAGGTATTTTAAAGCCAATTTCCGGTCTAAACCCATTTTCGACCATTTTCAAGATACTGCGTTCTGATATTGTAGGGCAGTATAGCCCTGAGGCTAATTTTCATCTGTAGTCCCTGGACAGGAAGTGTGAAGATAATGTCCAATATCTAATGATGGAAATAGCCCAAAGATAGGCTACTGTTTTTGTGTAAGATTGATCATCAGACTATAGGGCACCCAGCCACCCACTAGACCTGCTAAAAGGAGACCATCTTGGCCCCCATTCCAATGACAGTTATCTGTGGTCTCTATAGCTAAACAAGATAGTGTGTGATCCACAGAGTGATTTACCATGGCACGTTCCTACATTCTATTTCTTTACTGCTAAGTGTTTTTTTTGTACAATATGTGCAGAAAGATGTATACAACACTTGTTTGATATGTGCTATGGCCATTAGGCTATGTGTAGGCTACTCTACTCTTGTAGGCATCTCTACTCATAAACTACTAGTCCTACTACTCACCACCATCCACAGTGCGGCCTGGTTCTTAAGTTCGGCCAACAGCTGATTGTGCTGGGCGTGGCGTAGCCGGGCGGTGTGTCTGCGCTGCCCATGCAGCTGCTTGGCTGTTGAGGAAATTAGCAGATGCAACTTCCTGTGCTCTGCACCCTGAGCAGCCTCTGCAGACGGCTCCTGCCCCTGCCGCTGGCACTTAGCTCTCTGTGCTTCGAACTCTGCCTCCAAAGACACCCTCTGTGTCTCCAACTTCTTCTCAAAAGACACCCTCTGAGTCTCCAACTTCTTCTCAGAAGATGCCCTCAGCTTTTCTAACATCTCCTTCAAGGACGCCAAAGAGGCCACCTGTGTCGCATTCAAAGAGGCCTTCTCCTCCCTCCACTCCCTTGCAAGAGATGCCTTCTGTCTTTTCAATTCCGCTTCATGCGAGGCCCTTTGCTCCTCCAACTTCGCCTCCAGAGAGGCCATTTCCTCCTTCCACTTGGCCTCCTTCACACTGAAGATAGATAGATAGATAGATAGATAGATAGACAGATAGATAGATAGATAGATAGATAATTAAAAGAGCGATAATTGTGTGTACAGTTGCTGGTGTCCTGCAAACTGTCCAAACACACCCAGCTGCTGCACTCTCCGCTGTAACAGGACACCCAACTGCGTCCTGGTATACCAAGTTGTTGTCCTAGTTTACTGTTCAGAAACACTCAGCTACTAAAGGTAGTGGTAAATAATGTTAATGCTAAACTAATACTAATACATGTTTAGCTAATAATTGTGTTAATGTTAATGTACTTAATATGTTAAAGCAGTGATGCACGTCCTCGTTGCCGAACTGCAGTGGGCAGTACTGCACTGGGACTCACTAGTTTCAAACAAGCGATTTAGGATTAGGTTTGGGGTTATGGTTAGGTTTAGGGTTAAGGTTAGGGTTAGGTTTAGGGTTAAGATTAGGGACGGTATGGGCGCACAAGGACGCACATAGCTATTGTGACGTAGGCACGTAACACCGGCTCCGGACGAAACAACCTAGAATTTCATTGTCCCCACCACCACCATCAATACGATAGGGCCCTGGGCCCGGGGGCAAATACCCTGCCTGCCCTACCTGTAGCTCCGCCCCCTGAGATATAGTAGGCCTAATGCTAATATCTTGCTAATGCTAATGTTAGCTAATGTTAAGCCTAGCATTACTGCTTACAATTCTAATTGAAGTTAATGCAAGCTAATGCTAATCCTTAGGTAATGATACAGTTGACGCTAGTTAATGCTAAAAGATAATGTTAACTGTATTAACTACCTGTTAACTGTATTAAATTACTCACAGTGACATTATCTAGCATTAGCATTAACATTAGCAAAACACGAGTTTAATCTAAGCTTTAGCATTCGCTAGCGCTAATATTCACTAAACATAATAATTAGCACAATTGGTGTGGCCTAGTATTACCAAACAGCATTAGCATTACCTTGGCTTTGCCTAACGTCATTAATATTTGCTAGGCATTAGCATGAGCCTTATAAGCTAATTTAGCAAGCCATTAACTACATAGGCTAATAGTTAGCATTAACTTAGCATTAATATTTATTAGCATTATTAGCATGGTATCCAAGCTGCTTGTAGTCCTAGATACATATAGGCCCATACTATAGGACTGCTTAATATTATCATATCATAGGCCTATTAGGCTATATTGTATGATATTACATTATTACATGATTAATTAGGATTATATTATTATAGGCCTATCATAATCCGTATGACACGCATGCGCGCACACACACACCTGCTCTCCTCCAGCACGTCCTCAAGGCTGTTCTTCAGCGCCTGCGTGTGCGTCTGGTGAGCCTCCACCATGTCGCCAAAGGCCTCCCCGACGAGAGTGCGCTGGTGTCGGTTAAGGGTTGACAACACCTCAGGGTGTAGTCTGTCCATTGCGGACCACACGGATGAAACCTTCTCTTATTCTCTTCTCTTATTCAAACTCTTCGAAATGATACTGAATCGTGATTGTCTAGCTTTTTATAGTCACATGCGTTAACGAACGTTTGCGTCATAGAACTCTACGCATTTCCATTTTGATGCAATAGGGCCTATGCTTTAGAATTTAGACGTTCCAGAAGAAATAGATAGCTTTGGTGTAGCCTATAGGTCCATAAAACAGTGCACAACAAACACATGAAATAAATACATACATTTTTAAAAGAAAGAAAATAATAATGTCAATAATATCTGCTCCAAAACTGTGGGTCGCATTGCGCTAATGCGTAGCCTATAGGCTAATGTTATGGGTATCTGAGGAGACAGATTCTAGTTCAGCCTGAATTAAATTGCTCAGAACATTATTTTTCAACATCTTTTACTATTTTGGCTACATCTTTTACCGTGTGTTGGACATTGATGTCAGTGTTGAAACTGTACACGGTGCCTAGATGTCTTTGTTTATTAGGCCTATAGGCCTATAAAACGCCTTGTTACCCTTCTTATATGCTACACTTTTACCATGTCTTGGACAATGCAACTGTGATGCAACTGTACACTGCAACTTCATGTCTTTGTTTAATTTTTGCCACTATTAACAGCCTGATAAACCAGCCTAAATGTGAGATTGGATGTGTAATTCGGGTGGCGCTGGTTTACTAGGCTATACTATTAATGCATCTTATTCTTTGCTACGTCTTCTTTAGTTTGTGTTGGATGCTGTCATTGTTGCAAGTATTGTAGGCTACCCTGTTCTTGCTTAAATGTTCTCCTTGTAAGTTGCTTTGGTCAAAGGCGTCTGCTAAATGCTATGTAATGTAATGTAATACTTCTCCACTGGGTCTTTGGGCTCATTTCTAACTACAAGTAATTCACCAAGGCCTTCTAGCCGCCGTTTGTTCAAATAACTTAGTTTTCATGTTGTGCATGGTGTAGGCCTATTTTGTCTGTGAAACCGTCAAATTATTATTATTATTATTATTATTATTATTATTATTATTATTATTATTATTATTATTATTATTATGTGTGTGTTATTATTATTTGATTAGGCCTATAGGTGTATTTTCCGTGTGAAAAATGTCGGTTCAAACGTCCATCAAACAACCAGCCAACCTTATTGGCAGGAATATTAGGTTACCTCAGAGGCTGAGCAGGTCCCACTCATCCTCTTGTCCACCTGGTGGCGATGCAGTACCGTGCTGGGCAGACTCGCGGTGCGAGTGGCCAACTATCCCTGTAGTAGGGAACAACATTACAAATTTGGCCATTGATGAGGATGGTCTCTAGATGGAAAATCAACACAGGGAACGGCTAATAGGACGACTTGAAAGAGTAGATCAGAGAAGGTCGAGCATTTGTTTGGTTCATGGCGAGATGAGTTGACAACTTGGCTTTGAAATATTTTTTTAAATGAAACAGGTCGAGGAGATGAAAAATGTCCTGTAGGCAATACGTGGAGGCAACCCGCTTTACAAGTCAAGTAAAAATATTAACTCTGAAAACTGGGGAGAATACATATGGTTTGGAACACCAGCATGACATAAGCGCACTGACATGTTGCCATGTTCTTTGGAGGTGGAAATGACAAGCTATAATCAGCCACTTGTTCAGAAGCATAGCCAGATAGCGTGGACTGCCAAGTCACAGTGTTTAACTGTATGCTTGCTAAGAAATTGTAAATGAGATGATATGCATCTGAAGTCACGCACTGAGCGCATTTGCCTTGATGGTGAAGCTGCGCGCTTGATATTGGGTTCAGTGCAAAAGCTCACCAGCGCTGACCAAGACGACCATTAACAGTCACCAGTAACGCAGTTAATTGAGCGCTGATAACCTGGCTTGGTTTATGATGCCGCAGTTATGGGCAAATTTCAGATTCATTTAAACGGTAGTCTACATCTAAATGTGTTGTGATCTAAAACATTGCATTGTAGGCCTACGTTGCTTCGACTGACTTGCACAGCACACTCTCCATCTCAGAGAGAGAGAGAGAGAGAGAGAGAGAGAGAGAGAGAGAGAGAGAGAGAGAGAGAGAGAGAGAGAGAGAGAGAGAGAGAGAGAGAGAGAGAGAGAGAGAATCGATCTATTGGCACTCCTCCCTGCGGCGCTCATTCAATTGCGCTGCTGCGATCATGTGGCCATACCCCCCACTGCGTGAGACATACCGACCAGCTGAAGCCTATATATAAATAAGCCACCAAGCTGCTCACGGAGACTGTCGGTACGCGCTCGAGGGAGGCAGAAGCAACACAGGACATTACTGCGTAAAGCACTCTGAGTCGGTAGCAATATGTCTCACGGATGGGGATACGCCGCAAACAACGGTGAGATGGCGTGCGCATAATGTATGCCCACAGACACTTTAAAGCAGCCCGATCTAGAATATCCTTGTGTACCGTTTTATGTAGTAGGAATCACTGGAAAACCGTTGCCCATGGCTGAATTAATCATTCTGGTGTGGGTTTCCACTTGTCGTCTGCCGTCGTATGTGTCATTGACATTGTCAGATGTCCTGTCCTGTCAAATTGCATCTTCCCCCTTTCCCCCTCTCTATCAGTTGCATTTCAAATATAGTAGCATTTGTCGACAAAATTATTGGAAAACAAAACATGGATATTCCTTTGCCCTGATGCAGCTGCCCCCTCTTTTTCCCTCCTTATTGCAGGACCAGACACATGGTGCGACGGCTTCCCGATCGCGAATGGACCTCGCCAGTCTCCCATTGACATTGTACCTGGCGAGGCTGCCTTCGACGCAGCACTGAAGCCGCTCACATTGAAGTATGACCCCTCCACCTCTCTGGACATCCTCAACAACGGCCATTCTGTTCAGGTCACCTTCGCAGACGACTCCGACAGCTCAAGTTTGTGATTTAAATATTTCTATCTCCTACCCCTTTTACACCTGCGTTCATGGATTTTTTTTAATTATTATTATTTATAAGTACCAATATAGGGTTGTCTTTTTTTTCCAAGTGCCATTGGTCGCCTTGACAAGGTGTCTCGGAAAATGAGTGAATTTAAATAAAACATCCCATGTCTGTTTAAAGCTCGAACTATAGTTGACATTGTCAAGCAGTTAGGTAAACATAGCCTAGAAAAAACAGGGCCCACAAACAAACGATTTTTTATTTTATAAACTGAATTCGTCTCCTCTGCAAAAGAGGCAACTGACATGAAGTCTCTACTGTGACTGCCCAAAGGTCAGGATTTGGACATGTGGGTCAGGGGACCAGTTAAACATTAATTTGCCGGCAACATGTTAACCAGTTTGTTAAATCATCAAATACAAACACAGCGTCCACTACAACCTCGACAATGTGTTCACGTTTCAACGCTGTTTGATGTTGAGATATGTTGGACAAAATGTTCGAGGCTGCGCATTTTTCCAGAAAGCGTTTTGCTCGGTGCTTTTCCAGACAAATAAGCACTCTGCGGTTGATCTAAAAACACAGAATGCTTTTGGTTTCACAAAAAGAATAACAGGCGTATCTTCTGTAACTAATGATTGAAGAAGATGAGGAGGCGTATCTAACTAAACATTGTTCTTCACATTGAG
>NC_085865.1:33889192-33899192 GCF_034702125.1 Engraulis encrasicolus | reverse complement strand
CCAGTGATTGGATACTCTTTATTAGTCACACCCAGTGATTGGATATTCCGTAGAGTTCACCAAAAAGTATCCAATCACTGGGCGTGACTAATTAGGCTGATACACTTGGAAGGACACTGGCCTTGACTTTGAGATAGACCCAGTATTGTATGTGTGTCTGTCTTCCTGTGGGCTGTATGGTAGATGTTTGATATGCTACATCTGACTTTCTTGACCCTTTTTTTATCATGCAGTGTGGCGCTGACAACCCTCAGCTTGAGAAACTGCTCGCTGGCTTTGATGGCATCAAAAATAAGGTAAAACTAACTGCCCGATTGTGCCTCTTTGTGTTACATATAACTTATAACATTATAGTCAGACATAGGCTATTGTACTCTATATCGCACAGAACAATTTTCCATCAGGACAATACATAAATAATCTAGTATAATCAAATGTAATCTAATCCCAAACTTCGACCCCACCATCCGCCTGCAATTTCCACTTTGACAAATGACTTTGACAATCCTCTACAGTAGTCATTCATTTAGTTAGGCTACGTATTCGGTTGAGTCACCCTGGCTACGTATGTCTTCCTGTCCAGGCCTGCCAGACGCCCTTCCCAAACTTCGACCCCACCATCCTGCTGCCCGGCTCGCTGGACTACTGGACGTATGATGGCTCCCTGACCACGCCCCCTCTGCTGGAGAGCGTCACCTGGATTGTCTGCAAGGACACCATCAGTGTCAGCCCTGCGCAGGTACAGAGTGACACAATGCCGTGACATATACAGTACACTGCATTGTATGCAGTGGCACAGTGGCGACAGTGCAGTACGGCGACAATACAGTGACAAACGAGTACAGGGATATTACAGATACAGTGACACAGTGCAGTGACGGACACAATGGCACAGTTCAGTACACTGCAGTCCAGTACAGTGCAGTAACATTACATAAACAGGTACAATGATATTACAGGTACAGTGACACAGCACATGACAGATACAGTAACACAGTTCAGAAACAGCAGCAGGGATATTGCAGGTACAGTGAGTGACACAGTACAGTAACAGATACAGTGGCACCAGGGCTCTAAATTAACTTTTTCCACCACCAGCCAATTTGGCTAGTAGACCTTTTTTCTTACCAGCCAAACAGGACTTCAACTAGCCATTTTTTAATCTTGCCAAAATAGGCTATGCGTTAGGCTAGTTGTGTTTTTTTTTTACATTATTATTATTATTATTATTATTATTATTATTATGGTTATTTTATTCAAATGTCCACAACACATAAACACTATAGGCCTACAGACTAGGTCTATAATAAGCATATTATAGATACTTTTTTAACTTCTTATTCTTATTTTTACCTCTGAAAACAATGAATCACATCACACAAGCCACACACACAACAGACCTTTAAACCAAACACACAGCCAAACACTACAAAACCTCTCGCTCCAAGGAATGAGAAGAGATGAGAGGAAAAAAGAAGAGGAGGAGAGGAGAGGTCAACACACACACACACGCACACACGTTGTGCAATAATGGATATGATGTCGTGTGTGCTGTGTGTTTATGTGGCCTAGGCCTACAATATGACGCTATAGGCACCATTATTTCCTCCAGGAGCTCTTCTCTACCATGCGCAACAAAATAACAAGAAGCCTACGCTATGTTTAACTAAAAGCAAATAATATCACGGAAAAGTTAGCTTCCTTTGTTATTTCCAAAGCGTACGTAGCGCACGTAGCCTACTCGCACGGGCATAAGGGCTGCCCTTCTTTCCGATGGCGTGGGCTTTCCAACTTAGTTGCGCCAGGACTTAAAACATTTCAGACGACAACTGACAGCTACGCTCACACTACTCTGACAGCCCGTTCTCCTCCTCTGCCCTTGTCGCAATTTCGTTCCACAACACTCCTGTTTTTGAAACTCTTCGGTCAGGTCCGAGCAGCTTAAAAAGGCAGCCTGCTAGAGCAAGGTGTCTCGGTGTCGGTGAATGCTAATAGGAACAGTAGGCCTAATAGTGACGTTAAAAGTGGTGGAGCGAAAGCGACAGGAGCAGTTGCCTGTCAAAATACAGTAGTGTGAGCGCACAAGAGCTCTGAAATGCGTTCTGTCCTGGCGCGCGCAACAGCAGCATGAAGTGGCTGCTGCTTCGGAAAGCTCACGGTGGGGTGCGGTCATGACGGGAGTGTTTATGGGTAATGTAGGAAATCTTGCCGTATCGTTGTCATACAAGCCGCCGTTTACCGTTCACACTGTAGGCTACTCGGGCGCTACTAGCCAAATGGGCGGGTAGATATTTTTTTCTACCGGCCAAAATTAATTTTCACCCGTGTTTGGCGGGTTGGCGTGTGTTAATTTAGAGCCCTGAGTGGCACACTGACCAGCACGATGACAGATACAGTGGCACAGTACAGAAATGGCCGCAGGGATATTGCAGGCACAGTGACACAGTAAAGGTGGCAGATACAGCGGCTGCATAGTGACCAGTGGCACAGTACAGAGACACAGTAGACCGAGTAGAGTAGTAGACAGAGTGCAGTAACACAGTATAGAATAGGGACATTGCAGGTACAGTGACACAGTACAGTGAAAAGTACAGTGCATCTTGCAGAGAGAGATGGAGAAATGACAAAAGACGCCTTTTTCACATAGTGTTTCATTGGGAATTCTGGTGACTTTCAAGGCATTGTGCGTTGTTCGCACTTTACCTTTGTTTGGCAGTGAGACAGTGAGGATAGGCCACCAATTTCCAAAAGCACTTTCAGAAGTCATACGTCCATAATTCACTTGATGGCCATTTATTTTGGCAGATTCCAACCATGGATTGCGTAGATAGTTATCACAGAACAACATTTCTCTGGGCTGTGGTTTCTGGATGATGTCTCCGTGGTGTCTGAGAGGAATTTCAATTGGCTTTCTCGAAAAGAAGGAAAAGAAAACTATCAAAATGTTTTTACAAATGTACTATTTCTACAGTAAACACATATTAACTCCCCAAGCTTTTCTGCATTTCCATAAAATCCAGTCAGCAAAGCACAGTGCCCGGCCTATATATAGCGCTTCCAAAAGCAATCCAGTCTTTCTAAATGCAGTCCAGATGAGGTTTAGGTAGGCGAGAGTAGATGCAGTAGAGGTGTAATTATGCCCCTGGGCCCTCCTTCACCTTCTGCACTCCGTGTCCTGTCCTCTCCTTCCTAACAGTACACCGCGACCCTCACTTACCATGATATATACAACGCAACACTCACCCGGGGAGCTCAGCTTTCTCTTTGGCCCCGCTTTCTTTCTTGTTGACCCCTCTATCCCTTTCTTTCTTTCTTTTCTTTCTTCCTTTCTTTCTTTCTTTCTTTCTTTCGCACATGATCTCTTTCTCTCCCTCCTTCTCTCTCCCTCGTTCTTTCTCCGTCTTTCTCTTTTGCCTCTCTTCTCTCTCTCGTTCCCCCTCTCTCTTTCACTCCCACGCTGCAGCTCACATTCTTTTTTTCTTCTCCCTCTCTCCTCTCTCCCCCTCTCCCCCTGTCCTCTCCACTCTCCGCTCCTCCCACCCGACCCAACTCTGTCCGCAACCAAGTGGCTATCTCATAGCAGTGTGTAAATTAACACTCCCCAGACAAATGTTTATTTCATGGCGGAGGCCTGGTCTTGTGGGTTAGTCGGGAGCTGTGTGTGTGTGTGTGTGTGTGTGTGTGTGTGTGTGTGTGTGTGTGTGTGTGTGTGTGTGTGTGTGTGTGTGTGTGTGTGTGTGTGTGTGTGTGTGTGTGTGTGTTAGTGTGTGTGTGAGGGTGGGTGGGTGTACAAACACAAACCCCTGGTGGCCGTTTTTAATTTCCTTTCCTTTTAGGCGGCATGCAGGAATGCTAAACACTGACTGACAGGAAGGACACAGAGTCTGTGTCTCTCACCAAGTTCATATCTCTCACCAAGTCCACATACAGTATCATGGTCACTCATCCACTATATGGTGTGAATTGCATTGATTTGGCGCCTAATTTACATGTATAAATAGCGTTCCCATCATGAAGTGGATGAGTGAATGAATGTTTTGGATGCGTCTCAAGTCTGCCATGTCTGTCCATCCGTCCTGGTGGCAGCCATGTTGCAGCAGAGATACAGTGGGCCATCTGAGGTCAGATAATGCCATATTAGAATGTCATTCAGCGCTCAGTAAGGCACATGGCTCTCTCTTGGGAAAAGCACTCCACTGCCAAAATAAACCAGGAGTGTAGTGAATGGAGAAGACAGGTGGTCTTGCTGTATGTTTTTCCTCTCTGGGTCTTTGGATCCCACTCACATTTTTTTGTTTATTTCTCTTCCCCCCCACTTCCTTCCCCCACCCTTCAACCCTCCACACCTGGCCTCCTCGTCTCCTCTCCTCTCCTCTCCTCTCCTCTCCTCTCCTCTCCTCTCCTCTCCTCTCCTCTCCTCTCCTCTCCTCTCCTGCATTCTCCTCTCTTCTTCCCTCCTCTCCTGTCCTGTCCTGTCCTCTCCTCTCCTCTCCTCTCCTCACCTCTCCTCTCCTCTCCTCTCCTCGCCCCTTCCCTCCTCTCCTCTCCTCTCCGCTCCTCTCCTCTCTTCTCCTCTCCTCTCCTCTCCTCTCCTCTCCTCTCCTCTCCTGCATTCTCCTCTCTTCTTCTGTCCTCCCCTCAACTCTCTTATCCTCTGCATCTTCTTCCCTTTTCTCTCTCATCCTTCCCCTCTCCCTCCCTCTCCTCTCCTTTTATACCCTGATGCATCTCCTGTCACTCCTCCCCTCCCCTCCCCTCTCCCTCTCCCTCTCCCTCCCTACTTCCGTGTCTTGTGTGCACAGATGGGGAAGTTCCGTAGCCTGCAGTTCTCCGGCGAGGGGGAGGCCCCCTGTTGCATGCAGGACAACTACCGCCCCCCGCAGCCCCTCAAGGGTCGCAAGGTCCGCGCATCCTTCCAGTGAGACCCCCCTGGTCCGCCCCACTCACTCACTCGCACTCCTTCTTCTGTCTTCCCACTACTACACTCTCTCTCCGCCTCCAACACCCACAGCCCTCCTTTGCCAAAGCAAAGGGTCCTCGTCCGTCCTCCGGGTGACCCCCCACTCCACGCCCCCCCTGCAGCAGCCTCTGTCTCTGCCTCTGCCTCTGAGCGCCCGACAACCGACCCCCTACCGTCTCCTGCCTCCTGCTTAAAGCCAGCTGTTTATCCGTGGCCACCGCCCCCAAAGCCTACTCTGACTGTGTGCCCCGTTTTCCCAAAAGAGAGAGAGAGAGAGCCCACCCTCCACCACCGCCCCTCCGCTACTTCCGTCGAACAGTTAATCCCCTTGGCCACCCTGCCACCCAAAACCACCTGGACAAACAGCAGCGTGGCACCACCAGGCAGAGGATCGACTGGCTCGCTCACAAGGGATTGACCGGCGTTGACCAACCGTGACCCGAGACGTCTCCTCTTCCACATCTTCCGCCGTCTAGTTTCCGGCTGTGGGGGTAGTGTGGCTCAGAGTGTGAGGCTTTGTGAGGCCTTGTTACCCTTTCTGGTGGTGGCTCATCATGACAGGTCTGATCTGGACTGTGTGACAGGATGTTGACTGGGATTCTGTACTTCTCTGGTGCCAATATTTCACAAAGGTGTTCTACTTGTTCCTTTTTATCTTTTATTTTACAAAAGAAAGAATTTTTATTATTGTTGTTGTGGTTAAGACCCAATATAGATTGTAGCTAATGTATTTGGAAACAAACAAACAAGAAGGCAAGCAGGCAAGCAATAAAGATACATAAGAGGATAACGATTGAATGGAGAAGCAGTGAAGCCGCTTAAAGGAGAAAAAAGAAGTTCAGACAAATCAGCAAGCACAATTAGGCATGAATGTTATTCCTGAGCCGCAGTGCAAGAGGATGTGCATTGTCCACTGGTACCAGCTTAGAAAGCACAGGCAATCCTGGCATGGTCTGAATGCCGCGCCATCTGCAGTGTACAAGCTGGCATGGATGGAAGGATGGAGGGACGGGATTCTGCCCCCAGGGTGCCCGTTTATAATCTCCAACTGCCCTTCTCAGGATTACCACAGCTTAGCCAACCTCTGTAGATTTGGCAGAACAAACTTGCGAAAATCCTTGTTTAGCACACACATACACACGCACACACAAAGCGCACAGACACACTCTCCCCCTATATGCATACGTACACATTGATTAATGTGCACGCAAAAAATGCAGCCTTGTCGTGTATGAAATCTTGTCATTGGCACTAAGATGAATTATTTCCCTTTGCTTATTTGTGTTTTATAATGAGTTTATCATTGCTTCAGACTAGAACGACACATTTGATGTTTGTTCTGTTTCGAAATACAGAAATAGTTTATGTTGATAAATTTATGGCATTTGTTTGTTTTCCACGATTTATTTTCCTTTCTTTTTCTATTAAAAAAAGCGAAATTGAATGTCTTAAATAAGTTTCTCATCGTCCTCAATGTGAGGATGAAGCCATCCTTCTGTTGCAGCCGCTACTACTTTGGGCCGTTAGCATGTGACTAACAGTAGCCCAACAACATTGTGCTAAAGTGAAATTAGCGACAAACCTTTCGAAGAGATGTTAACATGTAGACTTGGATTATCTGAAGAGGACTGTGGTGATTCCATAATATCTTTTGCTTGCGGGACCAGAGGGTTGTGTGAAAAGTCAACAAACAAAAAAAGAGAACAATATAAAGGTCATACAGGTCATACATATGCATACATGTGTTCTGTCAGTGTCTTAATTTGTGGCCCATCACGAATTTCGGATGCACTGAATATGTCATGCTGCCTGCTTGTTTTGGAAAGAAGAGGCTTTAAAATAAATAAAGATATTTTACGACTACACTGGTGTCCTACTTCCCTCGACCCTCTCAGCCTTGTAAATCAAGGGGCATAGAGTGCTTGAGTGTTGCACTTTACAGTAAACAATGGGGTGTTCGTGTTTCAGGGTAAACTTATATAGATCCAGATAGAGTGTTTACAACACTATGGTGGTTCATATTACAGTGGAGTCAAAAGTCAGTGTAAATTTCTGCAGCTGGCTAGTGTAATTTCAGCTCTACAGCGCTTAATAGTTATACAATATAGAGTAACGTTAACTCTGAAAATGTTTCACCCTCCAAGAGTTACAGTAGCCTAACACTACCTAACACTATGTTATCTGTACAGGGTTAATTCCAACTTTTTTCAGTTATATTACCACTGGCGTTTCTACTCTGTACATATTTTCTGGGAAGATTGATATTCATGCAGGTCATGGTTGTCAAAGCAGCAAAGTTAATTTAAGCAGCTGAACTTCCCTTCGAGTCTGTGAAGAAGACTCATTAATCCTGATCACAGTAGTTTTTGGTTCCCCTTGAGATGAATAAAGTAGGCTATACTCTCTGCTTTAGGCAAGGGAGCTAAGATGTACAGTATGCCAGAGGTTATCTCAGAGGTCCGGGCGGGGGTCCATGGCACATTGATATGGGGTTCCTGAAAAATTCACAAAACAACTGTGGTCAGAGCCGCTGATAGCTTTCGTTGGGCCCAGGACAAAGTCGTATGAAAGGGGCCCCCAACCCAATACATTCAATGTAATGGAGACCCAATTCTGGGCCCCCTCTGTCCTTGGGCCCGGGACAACTGTCCCCTTTGTCCCCCTCTGTCGGCTTCTCTGACTGTGGTGGCTGTAATTTGTAATTTGTGTGATTATGAGGGGGGTGGGGGGTTCTTGGAAAGTATATTCTGCTTCATTAGGGGGCCACCATGGGCCGAAAAAAGTCTGAGAACCCATGATGTAGAGTAGAGAAGAATATCACTTGTCCAGTAGCATGCATACATAAATACAGAAAAACACACTAGACATTACACACACCATTGCATATATATTAACCATACAGCACACACTTACATACATATAACCAAAGTCAGCCAATGTATGCTGGACCTCTTTATGGCGCTTGAAGACGTTCCACCTTTGACCCAGAAGGCTTATTTCTAAATCTGTGAAGAGGCCCCTTGGATGCATGGGTGAAACATCTCTACGTATGCATCACAAATCAGTCCAGTTGTCTTACATAAACAAGTGAATGAAAAACCAATGGCTGGTAGTACATGGGCCTATCCTTTATCGGTATGTTGGATGCTCTTGGATATTGGTGAGTGGTAAGTAATTCCAGGCTCTCCAAAATGTAAAACGAGGAAGGAATTAGATGTAAAAGCATTTATTAAACATAGCTGATACATGTTTAAAAATCCAGCATGTGTCGACTTACTTCATGCCAACCTGGGGACTAGTGAGACATGCATTTAGGATATGCTGCTGTCCACATAGGCCTATTACTCTTTGGAGTTCACATTCTTGCCAGATAACTGGTGTCTTTCAAATGCATTAGTGCACTACATGGGACTGTGATCTTGTGACTTGTGCACATCACAGCCCTTCTTAACCATTTAAGGTAAACCGTGAATCACATGATGAACAGATAACACACACACACACACACACACACACACACACACACACACACACACACACACACACACACACACACACACACACACACACACACACACACACACACATACACACACATGCCACACAGACACACCACTGCAAACATCCTGTTATAAACGGTGAGATATATCAGCATTAGGACGTGTGACATTTGATCAAGATAGCTGTACGTCTTAAAGATAGCAAACTGAAAAAAGATTATTTCGGTGTGTGTCAAAAATGCAAACATGTACTACTGTAAGAACAGAAATGCAAACATGTAATAATAAACTTGTAAGTGCAATACCATAAAAGATGCTCTTCTGTTCTCATTAATACACCCATTTATCAGACTGTCATTTTGATGTTTGTCTCTTGAGGCTGTCATGTCTGGACACTGCTTCTCTCCACACTGGACCTTACTCCTTGACCTCTTGCCAAAGTAATATAGTGTAGCCTACCGTAGTTCTGCCTTCCTGCATACATTAATTTGGAACTTACTGTAGGCCGATAGGAAACACTTCAGTGCAGCCAGAAAAAAATGTGCCAATCAAGGATTGCTGGGTGCACAATTTCATTGATGTAACATAGTGGAGAACTGACTGTTTCTTGCGGCCAGCAAAGGCAGCTTTCTTGGATTACAACTGGGTAGTCAGTCCTACCACATATTTGTTCTTTAAAAGATGAACAGAGAAGAGTTTTGACTTTTGAAAGCATTTATTGGTGGCAGGGGAGCCAACAGGGAGGGACAAAAGGGTCATTTATCCCGGGCCCAGGTAGAGAAGTGGCCCAAAACGGGGTTTCCATTATTATTGTATTTATTGGATAGGGGGCCCTTTCAGATGACTTTGTCTTGGGCCCAGCAAAAGCTGTATGCAGCCCTTATTGGAGACAAGGATGTTTTCGCTCTCCTAATTGGATAACCCCCCCTCCCTTTCTGAAATAGTGCACGTCTCCAATACTCATGAACGGCCATCCGGGTACTTTGCTCGTAAATGTGCGTTACGCCCCTTTATGGGTGAAAACAAACTGAATGTCTCATCAGCTTACGTGCTACATCAGCTTGTCTAAATGAACACAGTCCATGCTTTAGCCACGGTTGTTTGGCTCTATTATTTCAACAGCCGGCAACACAACACGTTTTCGGCATGTTGCGCATGAACAACGCTAGTCTACATGTCCGTATCTTTCGTTTATTAAACCTCAACATCACCAATTGACATGCATGGGTTGTTTTCCCCCACAAATGGGCGTAACGCACATGGAAAACGTCATGCTGTTCATGAGTATGCAGCCTTCCCAATGAAGGGAGCATGGCGGAGCTACAGTAACCATCTAGCGTGAGTCAGGTTATATCTTCCAGCCTTGGTCCAGTCCTGTTCATATCCACTTACTGTTATACTGACCTCTGCCACAGATGCAGTAGTTGATGAGCCATGCTGAACACAACACATTGTGCAATATACAAAATGTTACAAAAATGCTGTCTTTCCCCCTCTTCCTTTTTTGTTTAAATACCCTCCCTTTCTTGGATTTTATACA
>NC_085865.1:33874192-33881692 GCF_034702125.1 Engraulis encrasicolus | reverse complement strand
TGAAAATATAAAGGATAATGTTCAGTGAGAAGGTCTGTTGTCGTGAAATAGCGACCGACAAAGACGTGCAGGACGCTGATCCGGAGCAGAGATCGAAAACTGTGCAAAGGCAACATGTCAGCTGCTAAAACCAAGCAAATTGATTGTTCAGGGTTATTTACTGTGTGTTCATTTGAAATTTGATGCATGAAAAAGGCCTCTGAAAAGTTGTGACAACTTTTTTTGGAATTGGGTTTGTATAACTAGACTAGAAAAGCATTCATAGAGAGAAAAACCTTGGTCAAGGCTACTCATATCATCACCAAAAAAGAAACGGCTTGAGCTGTCAGAATGATACAGTACATTCGCACATTGGCAAGTTATTTTGCACATTCAAGTGTAAAGAAATCCCGCACACTGTCCATTCCACCAACAAACTTTAATACAACGTTTTGGTCATCCGACCTTCTTCAGGTTAAGTAAGCACACCCATCCACCAAACAACCAACCTGCCCTCCCGAAAACATTGCTTCCTGTGCAGAGGTAATAATACATCTCAGTATCCTACTTCATTTCTCTTAAAATTTCTAATTCTTACCTCCTGTTAACAACTATTGATTAATCTTAAAACTTAGCTTTATAGATGTTTTATTGCATTACTAAGCAAGTTTGACATAAACGAAGCCATTGTGGAAAAAGCAGCAGTGAGAGGTTCCCAGGATGCTGGTGAGATTTGGCAGCAACTGGTTCCAGTGAAGCTAAATTAAAACACATGTGCAGTACTCTTTTTAAAGACTACTAGCATTTTATCACCTTTGGTCGGCCTACAAGTTGGAAGCAAAATTTGATCTTGGGGAAGTTATGCCACAATAAACTGGATTCAGAAGACCATTTCCCCTGTTACTAGATGTGCATATTGTAGGTTGCATAAAAATGACTTTGTATTGGGCTTGGTCATAGCTCAAATGATTTAGGGCACCATACTGATACACCAGGGGCCTGGGTTAGATTCTAGCCTGGAGATGTTACCAGGTCCTCCCCCATCTCGCTTCCTGTCACGGCTTTGCACTGTCCTATCAAATAAGCTCATAAAAGCCCCTAAAAAAGACATTACAAATGACTTCTTGTTGCTTTATTGATTTATGTAGTAGCTTAGGGTGTCTTTTATGCCTGCCGGCATGTTCAGCGCATTATAGTACATTCTGATCCTGTGTGAACTCCTACTGAACTCACACGGTGGAGACTGTACGCGTATAGGTTGCCACAATGTACGTGTGTGGAGGAGACAGCTGTGAATTACACGGAATACCAGGACATGTGGAGAGAGCATCATCAGACAGAGCCCTATCTCTGTCATTGCGTGAAGTTTTCACGAAAAAAATAACTTTAATTTTCGTGGTGCATTCACGTTATTGCCCGTTTTTCGTGGTTGGGCAACGAAACGCTGCCTATTCATTTGAATTGCCCCACTGCTGCTATGGTTATCCAAGCGTCTGCAGGGGCGGGGAGGGGGTGCTGACAGAACACTGCTGATACACTCGGGACTCACTACTTTGACGCCTTTTCGGTACTTACGCCTTATGTCATACGACCCTAAACCTAAACCTAACCCTAACCTTAATCCTAAACCTAAACCTTAACCTAAACCTAACCCTAACCCTACTTAACCCTAAACCTAACCCTAACCCTAACCTTAACCCTAACCTTAACCCTAAACCTAACCATAACCCTAAATTGCTTGTTTGAAATGTTTGATTACCATGTGACGGTACCGAAAGGGCGTCAAACTAGTGGGTCGCTAGGCAGCAGTCGGGCAATTCAAATGAATAGGCAGCGTTTCGTTGCCCAACCACAAAAAACTGGCAATAACGTGAATGCACCACGAAAATTAAAGTTATTTTTTTCGTGAATACTTCACGAAATGAAAGAGATACGGTTGCACAATGTACGCTGTGTGTGGAGGAGACAGCTGTGAATTGCACGGAATACCAGGACATGTGGAGAGAGCATCATCAGACAAGAGTCATAAGAGTAATGCACCTGTAGTATAATGAGTTATGTATTGTCACAAGTTGACAAGCATGAACTTCATATAGGTTCTCATGACAGCAATGTTAGCAAAAAAATCTGTCTAATACATTTCACATGTGAGCGGGACAGGACAGCTTGCACTGGAGGGTGTTGCCTCCAGTCTAATATACAGGGGGAGACATGTCCACACGCTCAAAAAACCTGTTTATTTGAATATTTCGAACATTCTCACTCAGATCATCAGATATAATTGAGCTGAGGGCACTACCTTACCTTACCAGAGATTTATGAGGGAGAAGAAGGTCAGAAGATTAAGGAAGACAAAACACAACATAACAAAGGAGGATGGACACACACGACATCGATATGCAACACCACTTTCCTGTTGTCCACCTTGCTCGCGCATCTGGAGGTTTCCCGCCCTTTGGCAGTTGTGCTGTCTGTGGGTCCATTAGAGATATCTCTACTCGCTATCTGGCGGTGAAAAGCTCCCAAGCTGTTTACTGTAGTGGGCCGATAAGACATGCCGTGGAGCAGTGTTTCTCAACAGGGGTGCCGGGGCACCCTGGGGTGCCGTGGGCCCTCCTCAGGGGTGCCGCAAAACGTGGCTGATAAATAAATGATGTAATTTAATACATATTTGTCTAAATTGAGAAGTTAATGCTAGTCAGTGGAATCTTTCATCTGCCATTTACGCACAATAAAGTAAATATAGGTCGCCCCAGTCAGCTGCAACTTCGAACGTAGGTTGTGTGACGTCTCCAAATGTGTTACTTTTCTAAGCTTGTGTGGTATCGGATGCGATGCTGTGTTACGGCTTGTTAGTTTGGGGTGCCTTGAAATTTTTCATGAATTGAAAGGGTGCCTCGCCTGAAAAAAGGTTGAGAAACACTGCCGTGAGGACGCGATAGCTCCAGGGGGTGTGCCTGCAGGAGGACTTCCTTCGTGAGTGTTCCCTTTCTGTTCAGGGACACAGGCTACAGCCTCACGGCTACACAGGCTACAGCCTCACGAATGAGTGTATAGTAGGTGTAAATATTTGCTATATGTACAGTATGCTGATGTTCAGTATGTAAATATGCGCTATGTGCCGATCATGTACAATATATACTGTGTGTAAATGTAGGATGTGCATGTATACATATAGTATACAACCCAGTCCCTGGTTTACTATTGGAGAGTAAACATACTGGGTTGTTTTTACTTTTGTATTGGGTCAAATGAACCCACCTGCAGATGGTTGTATTAAACCATCATTGGGTCAAAGGACATACCCAGTAATGTCTTGTTTTAACCCAGCACTTGTGTCAGTATCACCCTCTAAATGGGTTGGTGAAGGAACCCATTTTACTGGAATAAAATGTCAACCCAATTCTACAGATAAAAACAAAGGGGGGTGGGGTCTCAGTTGTACTGGTCCCAAGAAAGGGGAGCACAGAATTGGGTTCTCTTCTCATTGCAGTG
Organism: Engraulis encrasicolus; assembly: GCF_034702125.1. Lineage (NCBI taxonomy): Eukaryota > Metazoa > Chordata > Actinopteri > Clupeiformes > Engraulidae > Engraulis > Engraulis encrasicolus. Next base: position 33,878,218 of record NC_085865.1, on the reverse strand, counting down.
TACTGGGTGAGGGGGCCGCTTCAGATGACTTTGTCCTGAGACCGGCGAAAGCTGTCAGTGGCCCTGCACAGAGCAGCACATGCGGGCTCTCCAACTAGGTCGCCCCCAGTTCCCTATGCTGTCACACAGGGAGATAAGCCAGGGAAAATGGTCAGCAGCACAAGAACAGTGACAAAGGCTGAGGAGAATAGGGACTGGCTGGAGTCCTGGACACTTAGCTCCCGCCCGGTACACTGGACAAAAACCTGCCCCTTGTTTTCTTTCTTCGTCTCACTTCCTCTCCCCTTTTCCCAACAGGCATTTGAATTAAGGGTAGGGTTGGGTAGCTGGGGAATAGTGGTATTTGGAGTTGGACTGAGGGCTGTAGTACTGTAGGGTGTAGTTCATATTACTCTTCTCTGCACTGTGCACTCTGAGCTTCAGGTGGAGGAAGTCAAGTTAAGCTCATTTAGGCCTACTTATAAGAAAATGGTTTAGATTTTTTTACGGTGAGAAAGAAGAGAAATAACAGAACAGGAAGAGAAGAGATGAATGAGAACCATACATATAATATTTTACAACTAAGCCCACAATGCGTACAGCGTGAGTCAGCATGTCGTCACTGCAGCGTTGCTAAAGTACCGCCATGGTGAAATAAGGGAAATTTCACATTAGCATCTTACATTACATTTTACAATATCGCCTCTTACCATGTCCTGACACTGTATGTTCAAGTTCATTCGTTGTCACTTTACACGGTTGAACACAATATGATTCAAATTCTATTCATCAAATAAGATATGCAATTCAATGGCAATGTCTCCTGTGCTGTCCCCCAAATGAGTATGGCAGGCGCCTGATTTTGGTGAAAATGTGAGAAATGCCCGGATGTCCGCCTTGGTATATAACTATGTTGTATGTCTGTGACAATTTTCACTCATCAAAGTCATGGCTTTCGAGGAGCTTATATTTGTTTCTTTGAAAACGTGTCAGTTTTACATGTCAGTCTTACATGTCAGTTCTCAGGTGATGTCACTTGGCACGACTGGTAGGCCTATGTTTTCAAGGATAACTCTCCAATTGAAAGTTCTTGACACAAGCCATTTTCACTTCTCAAAAGCTGTGGAGGGCTCACACACAGCAAGCATAAATAAGCATTTCTGAGGAATGAAAAGTGTTGGTTCACACGAGGTAAGTTATCTACCTCTGCTCTTTTCCAATTGATAATATAAGTGGACTGATTTTGAAATGTTTAGATAAACCGCTTTAAAAGTAAACACGTCTTTCCTTGCTAATTTATTTCTGCTCAGTATAGGCTAGTCAGCAGGCCTCTTACCTTACCGACATGCCGCCTGCTTGTTACGTAATATATCTTCCCCTGTCCTCTCTCCTGTCTCTATGCCCGTGCCTCAGAGCATGGCATGCTAGCCCTGGCCCCCACAGAGCTAGAGTTACCCGCAGGGCATCACAGGGTCACTCTGCTCACGTTACCACCTGTTAGCAACCTCGCTAGTGGTGGACCGTAGAACGCGGCGGCGCGCAATATCTCCTTCAGTGTCCTCTAAGGACCCAGCTTCTCAGACTGAGACAGAGCGAGAGAGGGAGGGGAGGGGAGAGACAGAGAGCGAGAGAGAGAGAGAGAGAGAGAGAGAGAGAGAGAGAGAGAGAGAGAGAGAGAGATAACAAGAGAGCAAGAGAGGCCAGCAAAGAGAAAGAAGGAGAGGGGAATTGACAGATAAAGACAGAGAGAGAACTGAAAAGAGAGAAAGAGGGATAGCAAAGGAGTTGGAGAGGAAAAGTGAGAGAGAGACTGAGGGATATAGAAGGAGCAGGAAAGAGGGAGCGGAAGAGGAGATTAATAGGGAGGCAGCAGGAGAGGGAGAGAGGGAGAGAGAGAGGGGGAGAGAGAGACTGGATCAGAGGAAAGAAAGGGATAGTGAGAGAGAGGGGAAGCGGGGATAGAGGGAGCATCAGAGAGAGAGAGAGAGAGAGAGAGACAGAGAGAGAGAGAGAGAGAGAGAGAGAGAGAGAGAGAGAGAGAGAGACAGACATGGGATACAGGATAATACGGTAGAGCACAGCAGAGGTAGTAAGAGGAAGGATTCAGGACTGGATATTGGGCAGCCGCTCAGTCTCCTGAATGGCTCTTTTGTCCAAGTGCAAGCTGGTGGATCATGAATGTCTGAGACCCACAAATCACTTTGGATTTTTGGGTTCTTGGGTTTTTGGGGGGGGTTTTTTGTGACGTACAAAAAAGACTTTGTGAGGCAATTTAGTCACACAAATGGTGGTAATTTATGACTGTAGATGGCCCTCTCTTTGTATTCCAGTATTTAAAAATGATCAGAATTATTGATATAACATAAAAAAAACATGTTGCATTACATACAACACGAGTTGTGGAGAAATAGTAATGTGATATTACATATAACCTGGGTTCTTGAGTCATGATATACCAGGCTATCTTAGATATAGGAGAAAAATCCATGGGTCATTCCATTCAAACTGATGGCATACCTTTCAAAATGTATGCTATACCTTTAGCGATCAGACAGTTCAACAGGGTTTATATTAGAAAACAAAACTTGATAATCAGACTAATGGCTTAACCTCAGGATAAGAAGCTCAGACCACACACTAGCCTCCCTTTGTGCTTTGTGTGTTTTTGGGTGTAAGGGTATACAAGGGTATAAGGGTGCGGCCATATCAGCTGTTGACAGAGAGCGATCAGGAAGATCAACAATGGAGCGAAAGACCATATCTGAGAAAACACACAACTTTGCATACACACAAACACACAGCCCAACTGACGAGACAAACAGACACAAAATGTGTATATCACACACAAACAAACTCTCTCTCTAACACACACACACACACACACACACACACACACACACACACACACACACACACACACACACACACACACACACACACACACACACACACACACACACACACACACACACACACACACACACACACACACACACACACACACACACACCAGGAGGTTTGTATGTATGCAGAGGAACAACAATGTTTCACAAACACACAATTTTGCACCTCTCACTCCCTCACACACACACACACACACACACACACACACACACACACACACACACACACACACACACACACACACACACACACACACACACACACACACACACACAGAACGCTATTACCTGTTATGATGATGAAATTACGTAACCACAATCAATCCTTTTGTGAAGGAATTAGAGTGAGTTGTCACAGGTGGGATTATGGTGAAATCATTTTCATTTGCGAGTGCAGCTCCCATTGCCATCACCAGCCAGCCTGCCGATCAGTTTAGCCTAAGAAGATAAAAAATTAATCTGAGGTCAAAAAACAAATGCACAAAAAAAAGAAAACCATGAAATGAAAAAAGGTTTTCTTCAAAGTAAAATGGCTGCCATGCCATGACAACATACAGGGGCTTCTTATGTAACAAGGTTAGGGCCGCTGACAGCTTGGACCAGTCCTAGGACAAAATCATCACATAAGCCCCCCCCTCTCAATACATACAATATAATGAGGACCCAGTTCTGGGCCCCCTGTTTCCTTGGGCCCAGGGTAACTTACCCATTTGCCCCTCCCGCTGTCAACTGGCCTGAACACGATTATCCCTCCAGGCTGAGATATAGAAAGACAAGCATAGCATGAGGCACCGCATCCCACACGAGGGCTCTACAATCAGGCCCATGATCTCAGATAATACCACACTAGCTACGCACTGTACATACTACAATCTTTTCAGGCCAACAGTCCACCTAGGAATTCAATTTACTGGCACAATGTACAATTTCCTTGGGCCTTTGTGATACTAGATTTACTCTATACAGAGAATATGTACAACGCCTTGTCATTTCTTTCCCATTCTTGCTATATTTCTCTTTCTTTCTTTCTTTCTTTCTTTCTTTCTTTCTTTCTTTCTTTCTTTCTTTCTTTCTTTCTTTCTTTCTTTCTTTCTTTCTTCTCTCTCTCTCTTTCTCTCTCTCTCTCTGTGCGTGTGTGTGTGTG
>NC_085865.1:33861692-33869192 GCF_034702125.1 Engraulis encrasicolus | reverse complement strand
ATTTATTTTCCAATGCAAGCAGATGACAGATGGTGCGAGGCAGATATTGAGCAAACATGTGGCATTCCATGAACTTACAGTGAACTTACATCAGTTATCTGACCACATGGTTGTAGCTCACCAGGCGCCAGACACGTCCTATTTACCCACATGGGTCTGCGAGGACACACAAACCAACACACACACGCACGCACGCATGCACACAGACACACGCTCGCACGCAAGCACACACGCACGCACGCACACACGCACACACACAGCACTATATCACATACAAAACATACAGGAGCACATCTCTGTGTTGACAAAACAAACAGAAATACCTCTCACAATTTGCAGTCATAACACGCTGTTCTAATAGACTGTCTGATTAGCATCACTTCCTCTGAAAAGTCCTGGGCAGGCGATATCGGGAGGGGAGGGGAGGGTGAGCCAGGGGACTCCAGGAACCTCACACAACCTCTGGCTGGTACTCTGGCTGAGGACAGAACCAGGAACCATGGAAGTGCAGTACGGTTAGGGTTGCAGCCTTTATCTGACAAAAAACACAAAACCTTGATATTTTGACAAACCTTATTGAACCTTTTTAGAAATATATATATATTTGGAGGGGGGTGTATACCTTTATTTTTAGTTTGAGAGATGACAGGAAGGGAATGGGAGAGGATCGAGAAATGACCTCGAGCCGGAATCAAACCCGGGTCCCCGGCGTGACAGTGCAGTGCCCTATACCGTTCGAGCAATGGCAGGTCCCCATTGGGCCATTTTTACCTCCGCCAAGGAGGTAATGTTTTCGGTCGTGTTGGTTTGTCTGTCTGTCTGTCTGTCTGTTTGTTTGTTTGTTTGTTTGTCAGCAGCATAACTCAAAAACCAATCATCGGATGTGCACGAAATTTTGTGGGTTTGTTGATAATGGCCCAGGGAACAAGTTCTGGTGACTTTTTTAAAGATTCTGTCTAGGGGTGGGCGATATGGGCAAAAAAAGTTATCTCGATAATTTTTAGAATTTTCACGATAACGATAATTTGACGATAATTTCCAAAAACACTTGCAAAAACAAGTAGGGCCTATTTCGGGGGGGGGGGGGGGGGGGGGGGGGGGGGGATGGGGTGTGTACCGTAATATGGGAATTTGGCATGGCAGGGAAGGGTGAGTAAAGCAGAACATTGTAGGCCTATGTAGCCTAAAACTGCATGTTACCAAGAGGTCTGCATAAATGATGGCATGTCTACATCACAAAGCATGGCAGTATACCAAAGCTACACATTTATGCAGTCTATGATTTGTGCATGATTCCAGACTAATTTCAATTCTGCACTGGAGGTAGTAGTGTTGCATTTGTGTTTTAACTGGGGAGGGACAGAGAGTTGGGAAAAAATGCTGTGCTGAAGAGCTTTCACTTTTTGAATTTAATAATATGCATATGCTGGACTGTAAAGTAATACTTCATCACTTGTCATGAAAACATATTCATGTAAATAAAAAATAGTTTTATGATGTATTGCTAATGATTCTGTTAGAGGACAGTCATTTTTGACTGGAAACAGTGCATTTGTAGATAGGAAGCAGAACCTAACTATGGCAGCTGCAAATTGCATGTGTTGGATTTCACACATTGTAATCTGCACGAGTCTAACTTAACATTACTGTCCACCTAAGCAGTTATGATATCTATACATGCAGGTGGGTGTTTGAGTAGTGAGTAACAGCCAATCTAGTTGTAGAGAACAACATTGCTTAGCTTAGTTCGCTAACTAGCATGCTAACGCGATTTCTCAGACCAGAGACAAAGCTATTTCTCTTCCTAACTATTTGGCTTTCCATAATCACAGACAGTTGCTGATTAAAGCACATAGTTCCAAAACGCCCTCAGCATCATGCAATGGCTGGTTTAATGGTTGAATTCCTCATGTAAATCCATCATTTGGATAACAGCAACTCTCCTTCACTGCCCAGCAGCAGCAGCGCTGCAGGAGTGACGCGAGTCCCTCTCTCTGCCAAAACGCTGCAGCCCGCCCCCCTCAGCACTGTCTGCTCATTGGTTCACAGACTTATTCTCCAGTTCACAACAACATTACTATTGGCTCAAAGGCTTGGCTGTCGTCGCTGTCTGGAGGAGTCCTGTCACAGCGCTTTGTTGAGTTTAGCGACTTCATAAAAATATCTCGATATTGCAAAATTACTCATCGTCAAAACAACATTCACGATAATTTCGCAGACGATATGTATCGCCCACCCTTAATTCTGTCTGCAGGGTAACTCAAAAACGAATCAACTGATTTGGACGAAACTTTGTGGAGTTGTTGGTAATGACCCAAGGAACAAGTGATTCAATTCTGGTGCTGATCCGGATCACGAACCGGAACCAGGACTTTTCAAAAGATTCTTCACTACCTAGTGACCAGATATCAAATTGCTGGGAGTCCACAAAAACAAGGCAGAAAGACTTGGGGTGTAACATAGTCAAAGCAGATTCCTTGGTGGAGGTCTGCGCTCTCTGAGTGCTTCTAGTTATTGTAAGCAATTGCATGCATGCTTCATTCAGAGTTTAGGGATTTTTTCCCCTGGGACAGACGATTAAAAAACGGGTCAATCAGGTGGCATCACTAAGCATTGTAGGCTACAGCACTGGATTTGAATGACCCTGCACTGGAAAGAACCAGAAATGATCAGGTGCAGGAAAGGATCAGAGTAATACCCTTTGAATATTGTTGAAATGTCCTGAAACAAAATGATTCAGTCCTGCATCCAAATGATGGTGGACCCAGTTCCAACTAGAAGCACTCAGAGAGTGCAAACCTTGGTCATGGGGTTACACCCTCATTTTTTTCATTTCAAGTCTTGTTTTTGTGGAGTTAGAAAATGGAATGTCAAAATTGGCCATATCCTGCAATGGTGACGAATCCTGGATTAGGATCGTGAGCCAGGTCACCACCAAAATTGAATCACTTGTTCCAACAACTCCGCAAAATGTCATCAAAATCCGTTCATAACGTTTTGAGTTATCCTGCTGAGAGACAGACAGACCAACAAACAAACAAACAAACAAACAAAACAAACCAACATGACTGAAAGCACAACCTCCTTTCGGAGGTAATTACAAGCATTAGCGGGCTCGAAGCCATTTGCACACTCCAAAGTTGACCCATTTGATGGCTTGAGTAAGCGATCTGCATCACCCAACAAATTGCATATTAGAGTAAACCCACAAACATTATCTGAACTGTACATGACATTAATGTGGTTAGAATGGCTGCAAAGCACCTTCATGAAATCTGAATGGTCAAATAGTGGACTATAATATACCTTAAGTAAATTCGTGTGACTGCCATTAAGCATGTACTGTGTGTACAGGATTACTAATACACACACATCCACACACATGCAGTAGGCCTACATGTACATTGTACATGTATGCATAATGCCTACACGCTATAGTATTTTCTTTTTAACAGCATACGTTATATGAGACAGTCCTCGTGACATTTTGGCAGTAAACAGAGATGCCGAGCCTTGTGACACAGCACACCACACCACACCAAAACAGACTAGATTCGTCCAACCTTGTCACAGTGGCTAGGATTTTTTTTCTTTCCAAAAAGTCTGTTCTAAAATCATGCGCACCATGCCTCAAGAAATGCCATTAGCTGCATTCCACAACCTGCATTTGCTGTGGTCGCGCGCGCCACACACTGTGGTCTCTATGGATGCGGGCCTTAAGTCTTCTATTGGATTAGGGCGATGGAGCAAGTAAGCTCTGCCTACGAGCGAGGCTAAACACCATGCATGGACTGACATAAGAGCAGACCTTTGCCTCCGCTTATGTCTCTTTTACTGAAACCTGTCAACTAGCTTGCAGATTTTTAAGGGTTAAAGGTGAAATTGTAAGGGTTAAAGACTGTAAGAGCACTGTAAAGACATTTTCTGATGGAATGAAATGATCTTATGATTGCTCTTTTTTGGGGAGGGGTGGCCAAGCAGGAGGAGGTAGCCTAAGTGCAGGACATCTTGGATTACGTAAAGCGCACCTTTAGTTTCCGAAACAAGCTGGCCGCACCTACAGGAAGCAGCTTATCAATGAACAAAGAGTTTCCTTTACAGCCGGTTGAAAATTGCCTTAATTGAGTTAATCACCCAGGTATTGTGCACTCAGACAAGCAAACCTATTGCATGACCGCAGAGTAAGACAATAAATCCATTGCGGCCTGTTCCTTTGTACTGGTCATTATTGCGACAACTAAGGCCATTGTGTGGCGATAGTCTCTGAACCACATCCATGCAGTTGTGGGTCAAGGTGATGTCTCTCAGTCATTCCTGTTGAAGGCAGATCCCATTATCCTAATATAGCACACATCGCTTTAAGCAGTTTAACTAAATCCACAGCATTAGCACATATGCCGCTCATGAAAGATGCTTGCTGCTGCCAACAGACCCAAACATGAATGCATGATTAACTAGATTTGTGCAGTTTCATTTGAAGAAAAAAAAACTGTGTGCCTCTGCAAATGCTAACAGCTCAGCAATTTGTCCACTTATCCTTTCTCTAATGCCTGCGGTTGCCGGATGACATTCCCGGCCAAATCTCAAAGTGCGATAGGCTAATACAATTTTAATGAGAGATACTAAGCCCCTAATGCGTAACATAGATGAAATCAAAGCCAAACGGCTCTCCATAGCTTGCAAATATACAGTAATGATCAGAGACTTAACAATTACATGAGGTTTTTGGGTTTTTTTTGCTCGTGAGTTTTCTTAGGTCATGCACTTCTCTGTTTTTTCCCCTGTGTATCTGCATTGGTACACTGCCAATATCATTCTTATATCAAACAATATTATAGTTGCTATTGCAACATTGTTATGTTATTCCCCGTTGTGAATGGCTATTGTTTTTTTCCTAGTCATTATCGGCGGTTGATGATATCTCTTGAGCTCGTCAGGTATAAACAGGATGCTATAGCTCGGCACAGCCTTGCCGTATGGCGTAATTGCATTTCCCTTTGATTTCCCGCAGGATTTCCTGTATTTACAGCCCACAAATTTCATTGGCGGCCGGTTTCATGCAATCTGGCCAATCGGACTGGTGATAAGAAACAGAAAAGAGGGAAAAAATGTGCCGCAAAGAGATGAAAAGGAAAAGGTCACTTGACCTTAGATGCACGGCTGACATGGCTAGGGCCGCTGGTAGCTTTGGCTAGGTACGGGACAAAGTCATCGAGAAGTCACTCCCTCCCCTCACTCAATACAGGGGATCCTACAGGGAAATCGACAGAGGGGAGCAAAAGGGTCAGTTATGCTGGGCCCAGAGAGAGAGGGGCCCCACAATTATTTCCTCATTACATAGTATGTAGGCCTATTGGGTGGGAGGCCTTTCAGATGACTTTGTCCCTGGCCTAGCCAAAGCTATCAGTGACCCTGGACGTGGCCTTGTCTGCATGATATACAGTACTAGCCGCCGTCTTTGCCTGTGATGCAGAAACAGGAATAACACTGCCGTGTAATGGCCATTATCTGGATGTACAGTACATTGTGTGATCTGTGAGGCATGTTTACTGCTCTTCTCTGCAGGGGAACTTCAAGGGGATCGCATGACTTTGACTGGCATGGTGGTGTCCACCTAAATCATATTACAGAAACTCCATACGTTTGTCACAGCCCCCCCGGCTGCGACAGCTGCTCAATCGGCTTGACAACTGTACAGGACACGCACATAGGGCTGCTGCATACATGCACATACTGTACTGTACTGTACATAAAACTCACACGCCTATGGACAGGGAAGACGACAGAGGGGGACTACCGGGCAGTCAGGGGGATATCGGGCAGTCATGGGTAAGCGGTTGCCTCCTTGCACGGGTGAGGCATAAAATGCAATTCCGTTGTGTGCAGTGTGCAGTGAATACTTGTGTGCTGTGGAGTGCTGTGTCACTATGACAATGGGAGTTGGAGTTTACCAGGTGTGTTTTCACAAAGGGGTGAATTATACCAGGCCCAGGGAAAGAGGGACACCAGAATTGGGTGCTCAGTATACTGTATTATATGTGTTGGGTGAGGGGCCCTTTGTCCTTAGCCTGGCTAAAAGCTGTCAGCGGCTCTGGACATGGATACTGTATTTTTAGGGCATAGCTGATAGCCCAATAGGCCCTACCCCATACAGTACGGTAAATGAACGCTTAGGGTAACGGCATGCTCTTCTGTTCTTAATTTAATGCTTTATGCAAACATAAGTATTGCACATATTGTGTTGTATGAAAATGAAATATGTATCCTATACTACTATTGTAGCTCACAACAAAAACATCCCGCTATAGAATAGTCTGATTTGACAGATGACCTAGCATGACCTTGAACTTCCCATGCCCACAGCCCTGGAAAAGACCACAATAATGTTCTCTGAAAATTGTTCAAATGTACTAAAAAAGTGACACTGAACCATCCGCTGTAGCAAATTTAGCAATCCACTCATGATTGGAAACCCATTAAAATTATTAACATGTCCAAGTATTACTGTAATGATGATCATGATCACTACCTCACATCAGTATCAGTGAACAGACTGGACGCAACATGAAAGAAAAACATGAAGAGCAACACACAGAGCAATAGCCTTACAATGCTTCCTTTCCGCAGAACATAATTCAATTCACACTGTGTTGTTACATGAAACCACCACAGGTTTTGGTTTATAATGAATGAGTCTTTCTTTCTTTCTTTCTTTGTTCCCCTCTCATTTATTCTCAATATTCTGCTTCTTCCTTGCTCCCTCCCCAGTATCTCATACTCTCTCTCTCTCTCTCTCTCTCTCTCTCTCTCTCTCTCTCGCGCTCTCTCTCTCTCTCTCTTCTTCTTCTTCTTCTTCTTCTTTGGTTTTTAACGGCAGCCGGCATATCTCTCTCTCTCTCTCTCTCTCTCTCTCTCTCTCTCTCTCTCTCTCTCTCTCTCTCCGTCTCCGGAGCCAGCAGGACTCAGTGTGATCCACCAAGCCCTCAAATCCTGTCTAGGCTCAGTACCAAAGCTCTGTTGGCATGGAAACACTCTGGCCATAAAAAAGAAACTGGGCTGAAGCAGCATACATTAGCACAAATTTGTCACCCGCCACTGAGACAGCTGTAGTAAAATGTATGTGGCTCGATTTAGAAGTGGCATTACTGTCTAGTGCCCTGTTCCCAATGAGAGTTTACTGTCATAAAGGACAGCGATCATAGAACACAAACCTGCAAGAGCCTTCAGGCAAGCCAGAAAAGAACAAATTGTTATTCCACACACAGCTGTCCTGACATCTACCTTTGGTCACTAAAGCCCTTCAGTGGTCAACAACAGGAAATTAGCTTGAATAGTGTCCATTATCATTAGACCCCTTTACAACAGTCTCAACACCAGTATGTGAGGAAATGACCGTATGACGCAGGGACACTGATAGCTTTTTCTGGCCTCTGGAGAAAGACATTTGAAACGGCCCCTCACCCAATACATACTATGTAATGAGGGCTGAATGTTGGGCCC
>NC_085865.1:33854192-33856692 GCF_034702125.1 Engraulis encrasicolus | reverse complement strand
CATAAGTGCAATTAACATTTCTACTGTCATCACAAAGGCCATCTGTGCACCCATTATCCCATTATCAGAGTGTTGATGTTTGCTGTGTGGAGCATGGGTTATCTTTTTGGATATGAACCTATACTCGTGATGGCAGTGACATTTAAACCACACCTTTAATAGGAGTGCAGTGCGGAATGAGGACACACAGCCTGGAGGAGTCAGGATGCGAGGGGTGGTTTGGGGTTAGGAGAATTTTAAGCCCCCAGCACGGACAGAGGTAACTTGAACACTTTTTTAAAGCTTTTACATGTCTTAAGGCAAAAGAAAACCCTAAGTGTTTAAGTTAAACAGGTAGACAAAATGATCTTAATACATAGAGGTAACCTGGCTCTCACCATGAATGTGGTTTCACTTTGCTCCACACACCACCGTTATCTAAATCAGCTGTCACTTTTTTGTTTCTTTCTTTCCCACCTCCACTACATTTAGCCTTTTTGACCATGTCGCATTTCTGAAAATTCTGTGATCTTGATAGGGTTGGCAACCTTGTGGTCGCGTCACTGAGCCAACAGGAAATTCCTCCCAGGTGTACAGTAAGTGTAGCTTAAAAAGGTGAGAGGAAACACGAAGATCTGGCAAGAGTCAGGTTATGACAGAGGACGATTAATCAATATATAAGACGTCATCTAAACGTCATGTAAAGTGCAATGTATGAAAGATTATTAATCAATATTAGTAACCAACCATTGACTTGCCATATTGTAATCTGGCATTGGTCCCAAGATGTCTTGTAGCCCTCCTGTGGTGCAGTGTAATAATTCACCTCTGACCCACAATATCATCTCCTTCAGATGAGGGCTAAAAATAGGCCTTTCTCAGCCATGCATCCAGAGCTGCCAGTGCTAAATTACTATGAGGTCAGACTGCAGTATCTATATCTACTGTAGTATACATGGGTTCACAGTGTTTGTAAACACGATGTTGTGAGGAGGGGGAAGACACTGGCAGCCAACTACGTGAGCTAATTTTTTGACCGACAGCGGTTTCCAACAATCAGAGGTTGGGTTGTGCGCAGCTAGGTTTACGCAGTCAGGGGAAGACAACAATTTTGAACCCATGTATACTGTCATAAGGATTCACCTAAAACAAATATAAAACACACAAAATAAATAGGCTCAACATTTCAATGGTCCCCTGGTCAATTAAACTAATAAATAGTAGGTCTTAGTGTGTGTGTGTGTGTCTGGGGGGGGGGGTCAATATGGTTGTGTACAATATGTTTGATTGCCGTATTCTAGACGATTGATGATTGGCCAAGATGAAGAACGATACGAACAACAGCTGTCTGTTTACATGTTTACATGTTACATGTTTCCTTGTTTAGTGTACATGTGTATTATTTGTCTGTCTACTGTACTGTACTGTCTTTCTTTTTGGTATTATATCACACGCTCATGCCCAAGCAAAATCTTTCTTGTAGAGACAATAAAGGATTATCTTATCTTCTTCTTACCTAAAGCTAATGGATCTAGTTAACTGGCACTGGCATCTTATCTCATGGGCCTTGCAAACGGCAGGTGCCATAATGACATTGAATGAAATGCACTTCCTTCAATTTTAAGTGTGTGTGTGTGTGTGTGTGTGTGTGTGTGTGTGTGTGTGTGTGTGTGTGTGTGTGTGTGTGTGTGTGTGTGTGTGTGTGTGTGTGTGTGTGTGTGTGTGTGTGGTTGTGTGTGTGTGCGTGAGCGTGTGCGTATGCCTGTATCTGTGTGTGTGTGTGTGTGTGTGTGTGTGTGTGTGTGTGTGTGTGTGTGTGTGTGTGTGTGTGTGCGTGTGCGTGCGTGCGTGCGTGCGTTTGTGTCTGTTTGCCTGTGCATGTGTGTGAGGGTGCATTTGTGTCTGTTTGCCTGTGCATGTGTGTGAGGGTGCCTGTGTTTGCGCTTCGCAAGATCAAATGATGGTTTTCAAACAGGGAAGATGAAAGCAAGCAGGTTTGGAGAAGCTGGTGGACATGTACAGTAGGTTATGTAACTGCTTTAGAGGCACAGACGAAGGACAGCTTTGAGTGTGTGTGTGTGTGTGTGTGTGTGTGTGTGTGTGTGTGTGTGTGTGTGTGTGTGTGTGTGTGTGTGTGTGTGTGTGTGTGTGTGTGTGTGTGTGTGTGTGTGTGTGTGTGTGTGTGTGTGTGTGTGTGTGTGTGTGTGTCCTGTCAATACCCTCTTCCAAAAATACTTGGATCTTGTACCTTTTGCCTGTCTCAAATGTGTGACACATGTGTGCATGTGTGTGTTCGTGTGCGTCCGTGTGTATGTGCATGCTTGCATTGCATGTGCATGCGTGTGTGCGTGTGTGGGTGACCGTGGCTGCTTTTGACATTCCGCTGCACCAGTGATGTGTGTGTGAGCAGACATCAGCTGTCAAAGAGCCCAGAGCACATCACATCAGAGTTGAGTGGTGCTGTGTGAAGCTAAAAATAGCAAAAAATTAGGGTGACCAGAATCAGGAACAAATTAGATTC